>NC_133619.1:397893288-398038288 GCF_048593235.1 Sminthopsis crassicaudata | reverse complement strand
ACTTGCAAACAGAGAGCCTATATGTTTTAGATTGGTTTGAACTATGCCCCTAAAGCTAGGGTGCAGAGGTTTTCACAATCTCTAATGATCAAATTAATTACAATCTGCCAATATACAGACCTAAAATCTTCCAAATGTTTCTGAACTTCAGGATAAACTTTATCTTGCATAGTTTGGACATAATGTCGGTGCAAATCTTCAGGAATAAGTTCTGGCCTTCTCTTCTCTAAAGGAAAATAAGAAAAGAATTATTTGTATTGTCTGAGTCATATACACCAGTGGACAAAAGGATTCATACTACCTCTTATGTTAAGTACAATCTAAAATTATTTATTAAAAACTTTATCTCAATCAAGTTTTTCAGCTTTGAGTCTGAACTTCTGAAACAAGCCTGATGACTAGCTATTATCTTTCCTTCAAATTAAATAAATTTTCTTGTCATGACCTTGTAAAGAAATTACTTGGAAATCTCTCAAAAGCAACAACCACAACAACAGCTTTCATATGTAATTTAAGGTTTACAAAGCACTTTAGAAATACTAGGTAATTTGATTCTCACAAAAACCCTGGAATATGAGTGCTATTATTATCTTCATTTTGCAGATTAGAATACTGAGACAGACAATGGTTAAATAACTTAGACAGGATCACAAAGCTAGTAAATATCTAAGACCAGATTTTAAATTAAGTTTTACTGATTTTAGATACAGTGTTCCATCTACTTCACCTCCTACTTGCTCTATATGTCTTATTCTTTGAGACTTGTGGTATCACAAATTTACTTACCCAGGTCTAGAGATATTTCATCTGGAACAGAAACCTTCAAGTGCTTTTAAAAAATAGAGGGTAGAGGGAGAGGGAGGGAAAAGGGAGAAAAGGGGAAAAAAAAGCTAAGAAACAGCAGTATATCTTTTCAACAAATGTGTATCTCTCATACACACACACACACAATAACAGTGATATAACCTAGATTCTGTAAGCTCCTTAATGCTTAACATGGTACATATGATACTTGATCAATATTTGTGGAATTATAAACATACTCTGATGTATGCTTATTGCAAATATTTTATTATTTTCTTTGCAAGACTTAAAAATAACAGAAGAATAGTTTAAGTTCTAACACTGTTATCCATATAATGTTAAAATACTGAGAGAAAGGAGTCTAATACTTTGGGTGAACTGACTCTTATGGAGCACATTTGGGTTTTTTATATTTGACCTATCAAATATTTTCCTTTAGGGGAAAAAAAACTCATTTTGGGGGTTTTGAATCAATTTTCAAGATACTTATAACATATTTTGGTTAGTATGTTTTCCTAGTCATTTTGCTATTTAAGTTCACAGAGTTCATGCTTCAGAAGAAAAGAGTCAGATGATTTTATTACAATATAAAATTTTGCACCCTACCCAGTTCTAATCATGAGAAAATACATCAACTCACATTTCATTGTTACCTGCAATAACCTCTACCCCACTGATCTGAGGGCAGGAGAGCAACCAGTGTCTTCCAAAGATACTATTTAAATATGGTTCACAGACCAGCCGTCTTTTCATTTCCCATCTATGTGTACCCTTCTGGACTTCATCACCCATTGCTTATCAATTTCATTTTGTGTATTGCCTTCCTCATTTAGGCTGTAAGATTTTGACAACAGACACTACCTTTCTTTTTCATATTTATATCCCCAGTGGTTAGCCTAATGCCTAGCACAGAATGAGCACTTAATAAATGTCTACCAAGTAACTTAATATTTCTGAAGTGAAAAAATGAAGTAAATTCCACATAAATTTACAGATAGTACAATCAATCAATTACTTATATGGAACAAAATAGGAAAATTAATACAATTTATATATTATCAGGGTCTTCTCAGTTATCTCATCAGTATACTGTGGGACATTTGAGTTTTCATAGACTATGCCAGCAAGATTCAAGTTCTGGCAGTTCCTATGTAGCAGGAAAGGCTTTTGGTGTGGGTCCAGATGGCAAACAATCTAAGAGCCAGATTAAGTTTAGACAGCTAATCACTAGAAAGTTGGCTACTAGATGAGGAATACTTTTGACAATAAGCTTATCATGAAGACAGTTTATAAAGGGAGGAGTTATATATATTTTTTTTAATTAGCAAAAGTACTCAAAGGGATGAAATCATGTTGAATTTGAAATTCTTAAGTATATATCCTATTTTTATAAACCTCATATGAGACTCATAATTTTGGGGTGCAAAATAAGAGATGCTTTTTCTAGACAAACATAATGAACATTTTCTGTACAGAATACACTCACAGTCATTTTCCTATGTAAATTTATAGCACTTTTCACTTGAAGTATTGTTGTATTTTTAAGAGTCTCACCACCTCTGCTTAACTTTCTGCAATTATGCTTTATTAAATTAAAATAATGAATGGGCTGTACCATAGGTACTTTTAGCTAGACTTAATTTGGTATTCTCCTTCCAAGGATGTTCAAAGGTATATAAAATACTTGATTTACATATATAATAACTACTTCAGTTAAAAATCTTCTAAAAAGATCTATAGCTCTAAGAGTGAGTAATAAGTCACAAGAATTGCAGGTTGTGATAATAGTAATTCAACAAAAAGTTAAGTATATTAGAACAGAAAGAATAATAATAATGTTAGCTTAAGACCCAATAATAATAATGTTTTATGTAAGACGGCTTTCTGAGCGGAAGAGGAGAATTTACTAGAGATAAGTTTGAGATCATAAAAGAACAGAAAATATCAATAAAAACTTATTTTAAATTTTTTTTTAAAAGCCAATACTGATGACTTATCTTGAAATGCTACTATAAAATGAAAATGCATCTGAAGTAGAAATAAAACTTGGGAAATTTCAAAACAACTCAGTATTAACAATTTTAATGAAAATAGGACATTTTACTTAAGAAAAATGAATAGCTTTGATAATAGTAAAAAAAAAAAAAAAAAAAAAAAATCATTAATTGCTATTCCCTAGTATTTATCCCTAAAATAGTCAAAAATATTCTGTTACGGGAAAAATCTAACAACTCATTTTTAGATACATTTTAGGCAACTATTGTATATTATTTGTAATTAGGCAAGTATTAAAAGATTATGTGTATACACATATATACATATGAATATACATTCTAAAACACAAATTTGTGTACATTTATATATGTTTTAATTCAATAAACACCTGACTATATATTAACTTAGAAATGTATTCCTCAATAAGGAAGTGAAGCATCCCCTAACTGATGTTGCTTTATTTTTATACTCCTTTTAGGGATGTATCACATACAATTTATATCACATTTATCTATAGATAGACAGATAGAAGTCAATGCCTATTAGATTGTAAATTCTTTGAAGACAAGTACTTTATTTATTTGTCTTTTTAATCTCACATAGCACCTAATACAATTATGCACATGGTAAGTGCTTAATAAATAGTAGGTGGACATTAAAGATGAAAACATTAAATTGGCAACTCACTGCTGCTCGGTCCAAAAAGAACTGATGAAACTCAAGGAAAATGCGCCGAGTCTCCTTGGAATTGGTTTGTTTGTATAAGTCTGAATAAAGATAACAGAGCTGTCGTAGAGGGAAAAAACCACAAAAAGAGAGAAAATCAGAGGTTACCATAAATTCAATCTTTTCATTTCCTCAAAATATAGTCATATATCCTGACAAATTATTTTAAGGAATATTATTACCAAGCTACCAAGAACACTACTCTGAAGGGAGCTTTGTGATGATTTTATTTATCTTTAAATTTGCCTTGCTATGACAGGTAAGCAGAAGTCTGGACTTCTTGGGTGAAAAATTATTCCCCATTCTTCCATTCTCCATCCCTCTTCTCTTCTAACTGTCATGAAACTGTAAACACCTGAACTTTAAGCTTTGAAAGGAATAAGATTTACTTGTGAATCAGAATAATATATATAACAACGATGCTTCACCAGTGTTGCAGGGTCGAACTGTGAAACTACATGGTGTAAGAACACAGCTAGGTGAGCAGGGCGGGATCTCAGCAGTTCAATACTTTGGAAGCAGCTGCATTGTCCATTAATCTGTAAAGAAGAATGATTACATTGAAAGACTTATATACATGTGTGCCCATACACATAATACTGTGTAAAGGAAGCCCCAATTTACTTAACTGGTTACATCTGACTTTTGTGTTTTATATTCAATTCAAGGCTTTAAAGAATAATTATAAGGATTCATTAGCAAAGTAAAGTATAAAGTGTATCTCCAGAGAGTAGTCAATATATCATGGTGGTCAGAATGGGTTTTTGATGGTGAGGGAATGAATTAGATTAGATAGCTTGGCTTTAATAATTGGGGGGGGGGGAGGGAAAGAGGGAGAGAGGGAAGGGAAGGGGAAGGAGCAAGGGGAGAGGGAAGAAAAGGGGGAAAGGAGAGAGAACAGGAGCGGGGAGGGAGAGAGATGCCATGGTCACAAAGAATTGGACACAACTGAAAAATGATTGAACACAAGTTATTGTAAGCCTTTTAACTTGACAAAGGATTTCTTACCCTTTGAAAAATCAGGTAATAAGCACTTATTGCTCCCTTGGTGCAACAAAAAGAGCACTGGCTCTTAAGAAGATAAAGACTAGTTCAAAGCCAGTGTCAAATACTTACTAGCTGTGTGACCTTAATAAGGTATTTAGGGTCTGTTTCTGTCGTTAATTCTTCATCTGTTAAATTAAAAACTGTTAACTACCAACTTTCAAGGATTATATTTGTTTGTTTGTTTCGGGGGGGGGGGCTGGGAGTGAGGATAAAATGAGACAATATTTGCAAAGTGCTTTGTAATTCTTAAAGCATAAATGCTAGTGATGATGATGATGATGATGATGAGTGATACAGAGAAATTAAACAGTCCCTGCTTTCAAAAATTTACATTCTATTGTGGGGAAGTAACATATACATATATAATTATATTCAAAATGTATATTAAATACATACAAGGCAATGGAAAGGGAGAAAGAGGCATTAATAACTAGAGAATTCATGAAAGGCCTCACACAAAAAAGATGATATCTATATTAAGTTTTCAAGAAAACTAAAGATTCTAAGAGGTAGAGATAAGGAGAAAGGGTATTCCTGATATGAAAAAGTTTATGCAAAGGTACTGAGGCAGGAGATGAAATATTTTATATGAGAAACAGCAAGAAGGATAGTCTGGCAGCACCCCAAAATGTAGAAAAATGATACCTAGGTAAGACTGGAAAGGTAGAGTACAGCCAAGTTGAAAAGGATTTTTTAAATGATATACCATGTATCTGAGATAATAGGAAGACATTAGATTTTACTGAATAGAAGAATGGCATGATCTGATCTGTGTTTTGGAAAATTTCTTTCACTACAATATGTAGAATACACTGAAGAGGTGAAGAGATCAATCAGCAGGATAGCCACAGAGAGATGTTGGGGACTTGAAATGGGAGGATGGCCATTTGTGTAGAAAAAATAGAATATATGCAAAGAGATATTGTGGAAATAGAAATAGAAATACCAGGCAACCAACTAAGTATATATGTAGATTTAAGGGAGAATGAGGCAATGATAAAAGTGAAAATTTGGCTAAGTGGAAGAATGATGATGCCCTCAACAGAAATGACAAAGTTCAGAAGGTAGGTTTTGGGGAAAAGATAATGAATTCTATTCAGGGCATGTTGAATTTGAAGTGCCAAATAAAGGTAAGTCAGGGTAGAGATGACCAAAGTAGGAACTATTACCTGACCATAAAATGTACGTTGGAGAGTGGGAAGATGAGCAGTATCTTAACCCTCGAAAAGCAACTGGAGTCTTGTCTTGAGCACATTTTTCCTATTTCCACTTCAGTAATTCCACCCTCTCTCAACACTAGCCAACTTTGGTAAAACCCTCTCAAATATGTTATAATCTAACCCATTATTAAGAACTTCATAGGCATAATTTCCTGTTTATCATCTGCAGCCCACATTCTAGACAATGGCCTATGAATAAGCTCCAAATAGCACTTTTCATTTTTCAGGAGGAAAAATTAAGTGGTGAATAGACAAAGAAGGGTTACAATTATATTGCCTTTTTTTTTTTTTTTTTGAGAACTTCTCCATATCTATTAAGGGTATGGCGACTCTTTCAATTTTTCAATTGTACCATTATCCTTCTCAATTCAATTTAAAATGCTCTCTTCAAAGTTACCAGGAATCTAATTACCACATTTAATGGCCTTTTCTCCTCAGTCTTCTTTAACATCTCTGTAGCATCTAACACTTGTTTATTTTGTCCTTTTTTTGTTCTGTTTGTGCAAACAATTTTTTTCTTGGTTCCCTTCCAATCTAGAGAATATCATCTACATCACAATCACAAACTTTGGGTGTGCCCCAAGGCACTACGACTCTTTTCTTCATTCTATATACTCTCTCATTTCATCCCGTGAACTGATCATCTCAATACAGATTAGTTCTACATATGTACGTACACACACACAGCATTATCCCGGATTCTTCACTGTTCCTCATCTCATATAGTGAATCAGTCACTAAATTATACTGCCTTTATCTTTATGACATTTCTCATATTTATTTCCTTCTCTCTACTTAGATACCACATTACTTCAATCCCTCATTGCTTAAATTATTGCAATAGTTTCCCTGCCTTAAATTTCTCCTTTCTCCAATTCATCTTCCACGCAAATGCCAAAATTTTTCCAAAGTACAGGTCTGACAGGGTTACTCCCCTATACACTAAAACAGTGGTCCTCAAACTTTAAATAGGGGGCCAGTTCACTGTCCCTCAGATTATTGGAGAGCCAGACTATAGTAAAAACAAAAGCTCACACTCTGTCTCCACCCCTCAGCCCATTTGCCATAACCCGGTGGGCCGCATCTGGCCCGCAGGCCGTAGTTTGAGAACCTCTGCACTAAAACTTTAGCAGTTCTCTATTGATTCTAGAGTCAAATACTATTCTCTTCATCTTATGCTTAATTTTTATTTCTGTGAAAGTAATTATAATTACTAATACAGAATTACCTCAATATAACTTATAAATAAGTAAATATGTAGCAAGTAACTAAGTAAATACAAATATTTTAGAAGAATATATTCAAAAAAAATCTTGTTAATGGGGCATATGATCAAAAAAATTTCGGAGACTACTGGCTTAGAAAATAGAAAGTAAACTTAACTTTTTAAAATTAGAACTATCACTAGTTCTAATATCTAATGCCATTGCATCATATAAGATAATACTATTAACATTTTTAAGTCAACTCAAATGCAGGGGAATTTAAGTGTAAGGAAATAGGCAACAAGAAGGTAAGGAAGATAAGGACAAGACCGAGCTTACACTTTAAAAAAAGAAATACTATTCAAAAAAAATTCCAGTGGATAATTATGGATTGCACTCAGTTTTCAAAGTCATATCAACTTATGCTTTTACTGTTAGGGAGAAGTTTAAGGATAAAAATAGCAATTTACCCAAAGAAAATTTAGCATCAAATCCTGGCAACTATTGTTTCATTAACCCAGAAAGAAGTTAGTTTTTGTTAACAAATTGGGCAATATCTTAAAACAAGTTCCTGCTTTAAGAAAAACATCACCTGTTCATGTTCAGTGCCAAAGTCATCATCCTCTGCTCCAATAATCTGAGGTGCTGTTCGAATTAAGGGACTACCAATGTTTGATTGAGTGTCCTATGAAAGAATAATATATAAAGAACCAGGTGTTAATATTTTAGTCATTTATTATTATTATCATCATTATTAAAGCATTTATTAAAGACCTCCCAAGTGCCAGCCACTATGCTTATTGGGAATAAAGAGAAAAGCAAACAACAGTTACTGCTCTCAAAGAGCTCATAATCTAATGGTGGAGACAACATGAGAAACAATTAAGTACGGTCAAAATACAAATAGAATCAGGATAATCAGTAGAGAGAAGGCATTAGAATTAAAGAAAAATCTGGAAAGAAAAGTGAAATTATTCTCAGACTTAAAAATGTTTTTCAAACAAACACTTTCAAACATTTCAAATCATGGACCATTGTGCAGAGGGAAAAATACCCAACAGACTAACTTAACCCTCTTCTTTTTGCCAGAGAATCTTCGAGAAATCTTTGGAGACACAGTCCTATGTTTTATTGCACTCTTGGCTACCAAATTTTTGCTATTTTACACTATAGGACAAAAGAAGACTAATGGGAGAAAAAAATATAGGGCCAGACATGGAGAAAAGAAGGAAGGGGAACAATACATTTTTAATTTGCTCCAATTATTATCACATGCCTATTATTATTTTGTATTTTGTCTCTCCTGATACATGATAATAAAAGGTGTTTAAGTTATGTACTAATTCTTTCAACTGTTCTTAACCAATCAAGTAGCTAATTAATTGCTCTTTTCTCTTCTTTTTTTACCTCATTGTGTCTGAGAAACTTTATCCTCATATCAAATTCTACTTTTGTACTTCTAGATTAAGTCATGAATCCTAGCATACTTAACTGCTGTTTTAAAGTGGTTTAAATAAAATATTTGTCAGTATAGTTCATTTGGCACCTCCCATTTTTTTTTCTTTTTCCTCTTATTGAGAGCTCAATTTAGGGATATAGACTATATAATGAAGGGTTTAATATTCAGGGCAGTAGATAACTTGAAAGGGGAAGAATAAGTGAGATTCTCATTAGAGTTATTGCTATTTGAGCAGCAGAAAATTTTGCCATTTTTGCCTAATCATCTATCTACTTAGCTGACAAAGTGTCAACACATGAGCTACAGAAACCAGGTTTCCTATGATCATTTCCCTCATTAATTGAATCACTGATATTCCAGTATTGGTAAATGATCGATTTTATAACATTATTTGAGGCTGATTGCAGTAACAGCAAATTATTTATTTAACAGAGACTAATTTTTAGTAATTACCAATCAGACTTGGATAAATGAAATATCTTTGTGTCCTGACATGTTTAATACCACTTGTAATATCTTTTAAAAACCTTCAAAACTCTCTCGAAACTCCCTCGGCCTCCTCTCCCCTCTGATATGAGGGCTGAAAGGTAGAGTACTAAACTCCTCCCAAAACTTTCTTTTATAAAAATCTGGGATCTGAATTTTTCAGATAATTCTCAACTTTCTATTAGCAGCTCTATTAGGTTTGGAATACAAAGAATATCATACTCCTGTTCTTCCAGACATACACTGGCTGTCCTTGTCTCCCTAATACATTTCAGTTTCCCTTAGGGTGCCGTTTTTCTTTATTAGATTACAAACATCTTGTTTATTTCTTATTCTCAATACTGAACACAGCATGTGGCACATAGTAGGTGCTTAATAAATGTGTACTGTGTTGAATTATATTGTAAATTACAATTTCTAAGTTTCTTATTTTAAAACTAAAAGAAAGTGAGAAGCTATGAATGAATCTGATTCATAGGTATTGTGATTTATTAGAACAATCATACCTCTTTTTTATGGAAGATAAATATATTTCACTTTCTATTGTGGGTCTGAAATCAACTTTTAGTTGTACATTTTAATAAAGACTTCAATACAATAAAGAAAACATGGTTGATATTACATATCAGACAGAGAAGACAAAAAGTGGAAAAGTGACAACGACCTCTTACCTCACCTACATGTAGCACCATTAGTACACCAAAATTTTTGTTGCTATTGAAAATAACAATTGGCTGTTTGAGGAAGCAAAATGCTAAATTTAATTTCAAGAAGGTCTTTATAATAACGGTATACATTAAACATACATGTAATTAAAAAAGAAAAACATCTAAGATGTTTGGTTCTAGCTTCTTTTAGGCATTTTTGAACCTTACAAAACAGTATTATACACCATGAAATGCTCCCACATAGCCAATTAGCAATACTCCTCCCAACACAACTGTGGGACACTGGCTAGATGCAAAGAATGAATAATAGGACCCTGTCAAGTTTACCTTAAGTGGTAAGAACAATTTAAAGGAAGATTTTAACTATGAACTGAAAAAAATTTTTGAGGGGGAGAACATTATCTCAAATAATGGGGCACTACAGAAGGAGACTCAAGCAGTAGCAAAAAGAATCCAAATTGTCAAGTAAATTACAATTATATATAAAAGATGATAAGAGCTCAGATCACCTAACCTCATTTTACAGGTCAAAAGGCTGAGGCTCAGAAAGGCTGAACAACAGTTACTTCAATGTCACATTAATTGTTCATTTGTATTACTTTTGTAGCATAATTATCTGCCTAATTACTTTTTTGCCAAACTTAGCACATTTAGAAGATACTGCCTTCAGATAAACTACTTGGGAAAACATCTCAGGTTCCTGGAATAAAAATGCGATATTTGTTTCTATCTTCACAACATCTTGAAAATGTCCCCTACACTCCACTCAACATAGCTACCACCCTGATGGAGGCTCTCACTGTTTCCTGACAAAAGTAGTGTAATGGCAAACTTCAGTGTACAGAACTCAAGTCTCTCCCAAATCAAACCTATTTTCTGCTCAGCTGTCAAGATGATTTTCCAAAAGAATAAGTCTATGTCATCCTCCATTCAATAATTTCTAGTGGCTCTATTATTTCTAGGATCAAATATATTGATCCTATTTTTGACTTTTAAAGTACACAAACTAGCCCCTTTCTACCTTTTCAGGTACACATCATTCTCTTCCATAGATATTCTACAGTCCATCCATACCAGTCTGGTTCCACATACCTTACTTTACAACTCACTGCCTTTTCATTAGTTTTTTCTCACACCTTGTTTCTCCTTCCTCATTTCTACCTCCCAGTTTCCTTCAAGATTTGGCTCAAAATCCATCTTTTATCCAAAGTCTTTTCCTTCCCTTCCCTCCCCAACACCTCTACTGTCAGCACCCTTCCTCTCAGATTATGTGCTATTTACAGAATGAGTGTGAATGTGTGTGGGGGTGGGGGGTGGGGGGTGTATACATAGTTATTTGTGTGCTGTCTTCCTCATTAGAACATGAGTTTGTTGAAGGCAAGGTCTATTACTTTGTCTATGTACCCCAGTGCCTAATATAAAACAGGCACTTAATAAATGCTTGTTGTTGTTAATGATAATCAGGATGATGTGCTGATTGAATAATGTTCTATAAAAGCAAATTTATCTCAACTGGGCCTTGTCAGACAAGTCGACAGTACAAACAGAAAACAGAGGGGGAAGGAGAAACATTTTGGCCAGAAGCAGCAACATTTTCAAAGATGTGGAATACAGAAGGTTCAAGATAAGTTTAAGGAATATCAAGAGGATTGGTAGGTTCACAGGATTGAAGATTTAGAGATTTTCCTCTAGTTTTATCTACAGTTTTATTTAAGACGTAGTCAAAGACTTCTTTTATAGTTAGGAGCATGAACAGTAGTAATGGGTTAACTTGATCAAGTTCTCACAGTCAGTTAAGATGGCAGGGCTGAATTCAAATCTATATCCTCAGATACCAAATTCAAGCTCTTCCCACTGTATCATGAATAGAAGAGGTTTAAAATATTAAGTGGAACTGATTTTAGTGGAACTCTCAAACATTAACCTGAGGATATTTTATAGGGGAATCATTAAATATTTCTGAACAGAGAAACTACATAACAATGCAGCATTTATTAATCATATGCTAAGTTTGGACATTAATAATAACATTTAATTCCATGTATCATGGAAGGTGAACTACTCTGGGGTGGCTGACATGAGGAAGGGACACGTTATAGACCAGAGGATAGACAACCTATGTGGATGTGGAAGACAAGACATTTTAAGGATATAGGGGTGCGTGAAGGGGAATAATGTGAAATAAAGTTAAGAAGGTAGATTGTAATCATAGAACAGAAGTCCAGTTATGATAATATTAGGCTAAAATATTTTTTATTTTATAGTATAGAGCAATAAAGAATGTCTGGAAGTCTCTGAACAGAAGTTGTGCTGTCAAACATTGCTTTAGGACAATTCTTCTGGTAAAAAGACACAGAGAAGAGAAAAAGGTTTGTTGGCATGAAGACTTGGGGAGGTTATTATAATTATTCAAGCTAAAAAGTGGAAAGAGTTTAAAATAAGGTAGTAGCAGTATAAGTGGAAAGTGAAATTTCAAAATGATAATTTAGGAAGATAATCATTTTCATTTGTGACATACAAAGAATACTGTAATACAAAGTGATTTCATATATACTACCTTAAAATTTACTACTTTACATTAACATTCTATAGTTTCTGTTTCTATTTTCACCTGGGAGAAATATAAATAAGACTTATTTCTTGCCCTCAAAAAACTTAAAATCTAGTATGGAGTGGGTTTTTTGGGGGGAGGAGGGTGGAGAAGCAGGAGTAGGGAGGGATAGAGAAAAGGTAATATAAAATTATATCACAGAATGTTAGTGGGGTGATAAAAGCCTAAACTGGGATATTTTGTAGATTAAAAAAAGAAAAGGACAGATGTGAAAAGACAAATGAATAGGATCAATGACTATTGGTTTGATGAGAGCAAAGAAGATTTTAAGTCTGAATAACTACAAAAATGATGGCATCATTGATAGAAGTCAAGAAAAGAAATATACTTCTAGGTGTATGAGATGGGATGCTTGGGTGGTAAATGAGTAATGATTTCAGTTTCATATATTATGAGTTTCAGATACTAATAATATAACCCAATGAAAGATATAGTAGTCAGTTAAAACAAAGGACTAGATTAGTGATGAGAGGTCAGGACCAAAGACATAAATCTGGGTATTATTTGCACTGAGACTATATAATTAAAGCTATATAAATAGATTCACATATGGATAAATGAGAGGTATTCCTCTACATATACTACAATGGCATCCAATAACCCCTCCTAAAACATCAGTTGCAGTTTTGACTACCTGCTTTAACGTTTAGTCTCTAACATTTCAAAAGAAATTCTAATGAAAAAGTAGAAATTAGTATGCTTAGTTATCTAAGTTCATAGATTTTACTGCTGCCTAGAGAAATAGTCCTCATATGATTAATATTTTATACATTATTCTTGGTTCGAACTCTTTTATTTCAAAACTAATAAAATCTAACTTTTAAAAATAATCAAAATATTTAAGAATATTCATCTGCACATTTTATGTAAATCCCAAGAATTTACTTCACTTAAGCACAGAAAACATTAAAAGAAAGCATTAATATGCATTAGTTACATACTCACATTATCTGGTATCACCTCACTTTTCTCTGGACTTTCTTCTAGATAAATCCTTTCCTTCAAGCCCCCTCTGGGACTCTACCAAAAAAAAAAAAAATCCATTGAGATATACCAAAAAAGAAATCAGGAAAATATGTGCTGATTCATAACCAAAGTAAATCTTTTACCTGCTTCAAAATTACTGAATAACTATAAAAGAAAAAGGAAAGCAGATGGCAAAATATGTGCAGAGAACTAAAGTTGTAGAACATGAGAAATAGTAAGGATGTGACATCAGTAAGACAATTTGATAAAGCATCAGAAAACTTAGGCAGCAATGAAAATTTTCTTCATTTCTTTCACCTTTCAAACTAACAAATTAAATTTCAAATGGAAGAAGTATTAATCTTCTATACAATAAAAAATAAAATTAACCTTTTGATCAAATTTAAATATCTCATTTCCAATAGACTTGGGATGGTAAATGCCATCAAAACATTATTTTCATCCTTTTTTTCTGTTGTTTGCTTTTGTTTTATTCATATATTTTTCCCCTTTTGTTTTGATTTTTCTTTTCCAACATGATTAATATGGAAATATGTTTAACATTATACAATTATATATATCAGATTGGGAAGAGGAGAGGTAAGAGAAGAAGGGAGAAAAAAATTTGGAACTCAAAATCTTAGAAAATCAAATGTTGAAAACTATCTTTACAGGTAATTGGAAAAATAAAATATTACTGAATTTTTTTTAAAGCCTTTTAAATGTCTCATTGGAGTTTAAAGTATACCTATTTAAAATTTTTATCATTTTTTAATTTCTAAAATTTCATTTGCTTATTATAAATTTTTGGATTATTCTTAATAAAGCTTCCTAAAACATCTCTTAAGTTTATACTTACTATTAGTCAAAGCACTTCTAAATTAATGGATTTTGAATGGGAACAAGCTATTTAAAAGGAAACTAGTTGTTGATACCAAATTTCTTTAAAGATGATTAATGTTATATGCCTACTTATTATTAAAACCTACTTTTTTAAAGGCCCATCTATCAATACCTAGCTTTATCTTAATCTACTGCCTTTTTCGGGGAGGAGGAAAGTATAAATATGAAATATAGGTCAAATATTATTAGAAATGTTTTAGTCTTAATGAAATCTCCTTTTATTAAATCCATGAAATAAATCATATTATTTTTAGCTATAAATATTGCTATAAGAATAGCAATACCATAGCAGTAACGTGTAGAGAAGGGACACTAGATGGAAAATCTGCAGGTTCAGTTTTAGTTCAGCATTTTCCACTAGATAAATCTGTAATTATGAGCAAATCATTTAATCTCTTTAAGTCCCAATTTCCTCATACATAAAATAACAGGGATCTCCAAGATCCCTAATATCCTTCCTAGTTTTAAATTTTATATAATTAAAAAGCATAATTTCTTAAGGCAAAATGAATTAAAATACAAAAATTGCTCTACACAGAGAAGAGGAAAGATATCAGTCACACAACTTCAATCTCTTATCTTTTCAATACCCCAGGATCTTTTATATATATATATATATATATATATATATATATATATATTTTTTTTTTTTTGTTTATATATATGTTTTTTTTGTTTTGGTTTTTTGTTTCTTTGGAGGGATGGTAGTGAAGTGGGACGTTAAGTGGTTGGAATATCTGACAAGAAGATTGTTGGTGGTATTCTTTCAGTTGTGTCCTATTCTCAGTGATTCCATTTGGGCATTTTCTTGGCAAAGATACTGGAGTAGTTTGCCAATTCCTTCTCCAAATCATTTTACAGATAAGGAAACTGAGGCAAACAGGTTTAAGTGACTTCCCCAGGGCCATACAATTAATGTCTCAGGCCCGATTTGAACTCAAGAAGATGAGTTTTCCTGAATCTAGTGCATCACTTAACTTCCTCAAAGAAATTTAAGAGAGAAAAAATTAACTGTAAGTCAAAAAAGAATATAGACCTTTCTAGTACATCATTTTACTTCCTCAAAGAAGCTTAAGTGATAAGAAATTAACTATGAACAATTAACAAATTAAACAATTGTTTGTGAAAAATTAGCAAAAGAACACATATCTTTCTTCATTTCCTTTGAATGTAAATTAATAAGTATGGAATGCTCCAAAATCTGCAATCTAAGTGTAGTCTTTGGGAGTCTAAAAGCTCCAAATTCAAATTTCATCTCTGATACTTAACTACTTTTGTGATCCTAAGAAAGTAACTTAATCTTTTAGCCTCACTTTTTTTTTATTTGTAAAATATGAAAATTGGACTAGATGGTTTTTAATTTAGAATTGCTTCCAATTCTAAACTGGCAATCCTATGATCTATCTATCTATTTTTGGATGGGGGTCAGAAAAGGGAAAGAATGCTAAATACAGTAACTACTAAGAGTAAAGAAAACATTACTAAAATAAATTAACGGTTGTAAATAAAAATTCATACACTATCACAGTTGGACATGAAAATAATTTTATCTTATAGAATAATTCATTACAGTGATTATCACAATTCTGGCAATTTATCTGTATTCTTCTCAGCTGTCAAACTTGAAATGTACTCAAAAGATGGCTTGAATGGCTTGTTAGTCTATCACTTCCCTCTATTCCTTAAAAAGAACATAGTTTTTACCAATCCAACCAAGTCACAAAACTAAAAGATTCTTTTTTATTCATATACTGATAGACGAAAGAGATATATTTAACTTTCAGCTTTTTTCTTAATAATTTGGTAAATATTTGTGTATAGTTGACAACTGAGAGATTAATGAAGAAACAGCTATTGATAATCAGAATTTAATAAATGAAGTATATATATAGTAAGATTGGGACTTTTCCTCTCAGCAATGGCAATTTGCCCTATGAGTCAAGACTGAGTCATTCTGACCACAAATGGAATAACAACATGCTTTTAACGATATCAGCAAATGACCTCCTAGTTCAGTAAGTAGTAACAAGATGCTTATGGGGAAATTCCATCCCGTTTAAAGAAACAACATTAATCATTGGGTATACAAAAGAAAAAGTGAGCTCCAAAACTGGAAGTCACCAATACAATACTGTATTTAACAATTTGGCTCATAATATTACTCTCTTAGAAGATAATGGTATTGATATGCAAGAAGTAATTGCATAAATAATAAGGTGAAAGTATAAATAAGGACTGAACTCAGAGCCAGGAAACTGGGAATCATAGGATTTTAGATTTTGAGGTAGAAGGGATTTTAGCAATCATGCAGTTCAATGTTCACATTTTAAAAATGAGGAACTGATACAGGCCCAATTGACTTACTGAAACTCACTTTAAGAGGTAAATGGGAAATCTAAATCCTCTGCCTCTGAAACTAAAGGTTTCTCATAATATCAGGCAAGTCACTTAGTTTTTATGAGCATCATTTTCTTTACTTCTAAAACAAAGGTAATTGATTGGATAATATCTAAATCCTAAGATCCTAAGAATCTTGTAATTTTTACAACTAATCTATTATGATCCACTACCAATAAAATAACTAAAAACAAATTTTTAAAAGCAAAACAAAAAAGTGAGGAAGAATAATGATTAAAGTTTGAAATATTTAATACTTACATCCGCAATGTCACTATTGGGTCGAGAACCATCTCCACTACTATAATCAATTCTGCCCAACCCATCACCACTGTCTGCTTCTACTTCACTGAGTGGAAGGGAGTCACCAGAAGTCTTGCTGGATAGAACTACAGCTCCATCCTAAAACAGATTTTAATATATGTGTGTGTGTGTGTGTGTGTGTGTGTGTGTGTGTGTGTGTACACATACATAAAAAGTAAAGTGTTATATTATAGGCCAAAAATAGTCAATAGTAAACACTCAACAAATATTTATTGAAGTTTTTAATTGAACTATAAACACATATAAAAAACCAGCAGATTTTAAAACAAAACAAAACAAAACAAAAAAACCCTGTTAATGACTGCAGTGATTTTAAACCAATATGTCTATGCATAAGAGTAAACTTTCACTTCAGTTAAAGTGACTGTGAGTTGAAGCCATAAATGCAACATAGAGACACAACAATCTATAAATCTGTGAAAACACAGTGTGATTTATTTTTCTTGTTCATTAGTTTTTGTCCCTTGGAATTCAAATTATGACACTGCAGCTTTTAGTTAATCAATTCCCCAACTTCAAATGAGTTAACATTTGTGAAGCACTTAGCACAATGCCTAGCATATAGAAGGTGTTATAAAAATGCTTATTAGCTTATCTTTCCTCCTTCATAATTTCAATGAGTCATAAACTTTCAGACACTATTATATAAACAACCACAAGAAGCAGAGACCATATTTTTGGACAGTTATATTAACACCATACAGTGGCATATCTTAATACTCAAATTAACTTTTTTGAAAATCCTTATGTTTTTAAAAGGCACATAACTAGAAAATCCTAAACACTTCAGAATTCAATGAGAGACCTAGTTCTTCAACATCTCTAATTTCTTACACAGGACTTCCTACAAGATCCTTTCTTATGTTATTTTGGAGCTCCCTTGAAACATTTCTTGAAGGCAAACCTAAAAGACTGAAGAACATTCAAATAGCACTATTACCTGAGTAGAGCCTGTTGCTTTGGATAACTGTTCCTGCAACTGAGGAATGTGTTTCTTGGCCTCCTGGATCTCCTTAAGCAATCGCTGAGCAGGTGTGCGGCTGTAATCTTCTTGTAAGAACTGATAAATTATAAAAAAAGTTTTGTTAATCACCAAAGCCTACAGTTCTTATGAGTATACCAGTTCACATTATTGATGTTCTTTTGATGAGGATTGTGACATTTCAGCTCTCTCTTTATTACAATCTTTGTTTTCCTGACTTCTTCCATAGTCCCATTTCTAAATTAATACCTGTAGCCGTTCCTGCTCTTGCTGTAGCATCTTTCTCAGTATTTCTACTTTCTGGTTGTGAACCACATTGTTTTCTTCCTAAAAAACAAGAAATCAAAGAAAAAAATCAAGCTAAGAAAAGAATTTTAAAATAAAGACAATTTTGTGCCCCTGTTCAATTTATTAGTAAGCAATAACAGAATTTCCTCTATTCCAGGTTGTTCTAGGCATTGCCAATTGGACAAACTATAACTATTTCACTTTTTAAAGCTGAATGATCACAAGGGAATTTTCTACTTTCTACATCTTACACTAACTTTGGTTCCTAGGAACATCAACCATTAGCAGCATTGAATAGAAAAAGGAAGCTATCTAGGCAAATAATATAAAAGTTTCCCATATTCAATTTGGCAGGTGAATTTCAATAATTTGTTATCACACTTTTTTCATTTCCATCAAACAGGTTCAATGACATGGTAGCTTTCTAAAATTCAAAATTTAAATACATACATGATCTCTACTTCAACCCAGAAATTTAAAGATAAAACATCAGATATCATCATCATGTAGCAAGGCTCTTTCCAAGACCTTTTTTACTCTTCTCAATTCTTACCCCCATCAACACTGGGCTGGTGATTCTCTCTGTATTTCCAGATGTTCCAGGTGAGTGGGGTGATGTCATGATGGGAGACATATGTCCAAAGGCTGCTGGCTCCACTTCAGAATCAGCTAATGGGATCTGGGGCGACCCAGGTGGGCGTCCCTGAACAGTGAGAGCTACATAGGAACCCGCTAAAAAATAAAGTAGAAAAACAGGCATAGAAAAAAGGAAGGAAAAAAAGAAGAAAATGATATTGATATGGAATTGTTGATAATCATCAAAGCTTTTCAATCAAATAATTAAGGATTGGAAGGAACTTCTGAAGTCATCTAAATCAAAATCTCTCATTTTCTGGGGAAGAACACTGAAGAAATTCAGTCACATTAAGTGATTGATCCAGTATCACACACATTAAAGCCTAGATCTCTTGCCACCCCCCCCTCCAATGCTCTATTTAATCACATTTCTTCATAAAAATGAGTTTAAAATGAAAATCTTTATTTCTCAGGTCTGAAAGGACTGTATCAGAAAATATTATAATCTATTGATCATCTCTAAAAGCAAGGGGGGTGGGGGAAGGCGAAGAAGGGTTGAGGCACATGACAGCTCTATGAGTAAATTAAATTCTGAGGCTAGTTAAAATTTTAAAAAGAAAAAAAGACTAAAAAGAGTTAAGAAATTTCAAATACATTATTGTCTCTGTTCAAAGAGTAGGCCGTCAAAACTTCAGACTTCACAAAAATCTTACTCTGATGTCTTATGCTGCTGCAATTTCCCTAGGTTCTCAAAAGTTATGTCATCAGAAGAAACTTCAGAAGGTTCAATCAAATTAAAGACACTTTGAATACAGACCTGGAAATGAACTGTGTGTGCTATCCCACTAAATATAAAAGAACTTTTTGCTGAAAGGATGAAGAGAAACTGATAAATTATTTGACCATGGAAACCCATAAAGCAGACACAAATAGAAAATAGTTCTCAGTTTTCTGCAATCCCCTTTGTTTCTAGAGCAAAAATATCAGAGTGGGAAGGGGACAAAGGAGACCAAGGATCATCTATCTGCTCTTCTTTTTTTAAACCTTCTGCTAACATGAAATGATCGTTGGTATATTTTAAGTGTGAGATCCTTATCTAATTCGTTAATTGATAAATATCTATTAAGGATTTACTGAATTGCATACATACTGATGTTATTAAAAGAAATGAAGACAAAAGACAAGAAATTGCAACTACATGGGAAGATGGCTTACAAATTCTCCTTAAAGGGTGAAGAAAAGAACTGATAGGATTAATTTCATTATGTACCTAAAGGCAACACAAAATATTTCATTCAATACTTATTTTCTCTAGAGAACTAATAATGAATTTAGCAAAAGTCCAGCCATGAGAACATTTGCAATTTGTGTTAAAATTCACTGTGGAGGAAGAGAGAATTCTAAAGAAAATGTAACACGATCCAGCAAACCAAATTTAACATGTACCTGGATACCTTGGGAATTTAAGGTAAATGTGGAGAGAATGTAAAACCTAGAAAAAATGCTGGAAAATGGTTTCTAATTAAGAAATAAAAAAGGTTAATGTATATGTTAATTAGGAACATCAAAACTATGTATCACAAATGTTTGCTTCATAAAAAGAGCTAAATGTAGAAAATGCCAAAGAAGAGAGGCAACTGATATGAGAGAAAGAACCCTGACTATGGAATCAGAAAACTTGTGTTCAAAGTGTACTTTCTGACATTAAGCTCTCTGGGCTTCAATTTACTCACTGACAAAAGAGGAGGTGGCATTAGATTAAGATTCCTTCCAGGTCTAGATGTATGACATTAAAAACTGCCCCCCCCAAAAAAACTATTTCCTAGTACTTATTTTAGAATTTATATCTTATAACTAGCCAATTGGTGACTGGCTACCAGTGAAGAAGTCATTAAATAATCAACATTGTACATAATCAGATCAACTGGTTAAAAGTGTGATCAAATTAGTACCAATAAGAAAAAAAGATAAATACACAATGATTGCAATTACATGTTCAATTCTTAAATTTGAAAGGTGAGAAATAGATAATAGATATTTTTATACATCTAGAGCAGGAACAAGTCTTTCTGACTCATTTAACATAACCCTGCCATTTTACACAGAAGGAAACAGAACCAGAGAGAACAAATGGCTTGCCTAATAGCAAAAAGGTTATACCAAGAGTAAAAAGGAGAATTAGAATTCAAATTCAAAGCAAATACTATTTCCACTACATACTGATTCTCAATTCCTTCTTGAATTCTAGATTTTCAGGCTCAGAGAGATTAAGGGACTTATCCATGGTCATTCTACTAAATATTGGAGGTGGTATTTGAACCCAGGTTTCTCCTATTTCTTCCACCAGCATTCTTTTCATTATCAATAGCACCTCTCAAACTACTGAGGAGTACAGAATACAAGACCTGACTGCCAAAAAGCATTTGTCTTGGTAGAATAAATACAGCCTTAAAGCTTATACATACAACAGATTATACCGTTTACTTGATGAATAAGAGCAGAGATCATCTCGATCAATAATCCCATTTATCAATATCAAATAATGATTAACATATGAACACATGGCAATAAATATTGTTACTATTGTCAGGGAGGATGTCCTAGATAAATTCCAAATGTAAATGTATCTCTCTGTATAATAAGGTTTTCCAGATACTATTATTCACAGATGTTTTTTGTTGTTCAGGTTGTGACCCCATTTGTTTTTTTTGTTTGTTTTTTTTCTTTTCAGACTTTTCGTGATCCCATTTGGGATTTTCTTAGGAAAGATACTGAAGTGATTTGCCACGTCTTTCTCCATTTCATTTTACAGATGAGAAAACTGAAGCAGAGTTAAATGATTTACCCAAGATCACAAATTAAGACATAATTAAATGTCTGAAGTTGGAAGTTGAACTCAGGTCTTCCTGACTCTGGGCTCAAAACTATTCACTGTGCCAGCTGATTGCCCATTCACAGATTATGATTAAATGGACCATTATTTAGAGCCCCCAAATGGGATCGTAGGCCCTTTATGAGATTAGGTAAGCATTCCACACTGGGAAAAAAACCATCAGATGAAGAATCTACATTTTCAGTTTATGCCTTACAGTTAGATGGTCCTATTAAAAATAAATAAATAAAATAAAAGTCAGTATATATAATTACATGGGAGGAGGGAAGGAGAGAGGGAGGGAGAGAGCAATGAACAATGAGCTAGATCCAGAAATGAAAATGAAAAAGAGACTAGGCCAAACTACATTTGGAAGAGTGATTCCAATGATTCCAAGTAGTTTTCTCTTGTCAAATACACCTATTTAATACCAATGTATTCTCAATGACAATAAATGCTATTATTCATGGAATATCAGGTAGATCAAATTTTAAGGTGATCTAAAGATCAATGGGAAGGATAGAATATATCACCAACAAAGACTTATGTGGGGAAAATGGTATAAAGACATCTCCTAAGATACATATAAATCTAGGAAAAGAGATGATCAGTCATGTAGCAACACATATGGGTAACACAAGTGGTGTACTGGTCCATAAAATATTAAAAATGCAAAAAAGGATTGTGTCTACCAGAATTATGGATTGAATTTTTTATTGAAAATTTATGGAAAGACATGGAAAAGAATCACACTTGAAAAGAAGACATAGCTAGTAGAAAGAATGCCCATATGGATGAAACCTTATATCAAAGTAATAGATTAGGCAAGGTTACTAAAATTCTGGAAGAAAGAGATCCAATTTTAAATGATTTCAATAAACTGGGAAAACAGTCTCACAAAAATACACAATAATACACTTAGGACCAAAAAAGAAAATAAAGAATGGGAAAATACCAATTAGGCATTTGTTGGGGAAAAAGATATGATCTGAATGAGTAAGCTAAATAAATCAATGGCTCATTTATCTGGCATTTCTGGGGAATGTAGTATTTCTATCTTAAAGGTAACCAATGGTTAATAAGTTATAATTTTTAATTGCCATTTTATGAGAATATTTCTAAAATATTTTAAACTTCTGTTTTCTTATGTACAATACATTATTTAAACTTGTTTTCATGATTTAGTACCTGACTTGTTACTTCTCTGCTCAAGAAGCTTCAATGGTTCCTTTGCACCCAAGATAATTTCTTTTGTTTGGTTTTTCAAACTCCTCTATTTGATTTCCACCTTCCTGTCCAATTTTATTGTATATTATTCTCCTTCATGTACTTGGGCACTCATTTAAACTCCTTCATTCCATTTTTCATTGCCTTAACTTTATAGAGGGTTCCAGAGGTTAAAATGCACTTTCTTCTCATCTTTTGTCTTTCTATAGTTTGGTAGTCTTGTTTTGTATCCCTCTTCCTTTTGCAGTTACTGTCTGTCACTACTTACTCCTCTCACTGTGCCAGATTCTTTTCTTGACAATTTTGACAAGGATAAGATATATATACAAAAAGCATGGGTACTTATAACTCTTCCCCAAAGAAGGGGATTCCCAAACTTTACTCATCCCTTTCTCTTTCTACCTGATCTGATGCTTTTGATCTGAAGAGAATTGGGAAAACAATCTGTTTTGCTAAAATTATGTCAAAGCAAGCAGGATTTAAATGAAGAGATCTATTACATAGGACACACTTTTTTTTTTTGGAGGCAATCAAGATTACGTGACTTGCCTAGGATCACAGAGTTAGTAAGTGCCTGAGTCCAACTCAAGTCCTTCTAATTCCAGAGTGGATGCTCTACCCTCTATACTATCTACCTGCCCCTAAAAACCATACACTGGGCTGAATGCAAGAGCTTCTTTATGTCATGTTATGTTAGTTGCTCAGATCATTCCCCAGAGACAATTTTTGCTTAAGTTCTCATTTTCAGTTGGCTTTTGTTAAAATGAAGCTTTAACAGAGGTATTACCTACAGTTCCACCATGAAAAAAGTGGTAGTGCTTAGTTTTAATTAACATATTTATAAAATGATATGAAGATTAAGACAAAAGTGATAAATGGGATGGTAAATAAATATGTAGAAAAAAGAAAGAAAATAATTAGACTTGTTTGACTTTAAGAAAATGCAGTCATGAAGATACTTAGTAAGAATGTTTTGTAGTACAAAGAGTCTAGGTCAGGAAGCCAGGAGACCTAATACAGGCTCTGCTACTTGTATTATTTTAGATTAGGGTGTCAAACTGAAAGCCTGAAAATCCAGAGTGTGGGAACCATATTAAAATGTAATTCAGAAATGTTTAACTGAATAAATTTTTAAAATACAATACAGGTAATGCTAATTTGTAATTTGTCTACAATTTTCTTTCTCTGTTTTAGCTTTTTCTAGTTTAGCTATCAGCATTATATATGTGCTGTCAAAGGAATTTAATATCAGAGAGTTTTGAGCTACAGCAGATAGCAAAAGAAGAGGCTCAAGTTTCCACTAAAGTAAATTGCAAGGTTCTTACCTAAGTGGGGAACAGATTATTGGGAAGCTGCAGAAGGAAAAATAAAGTTTAGAACAGCTTCTGTGAGGAGTGAGATAGAATTCTAGTAGCATTTTCTTGTTCCAATGAGAATCTACTTCAAATTGAAGAACATGAGATTCCAATGTATCCAATTTAGCACAATTGTAGCATTTCCTCCAGGTTCACCTTGCAACTTGTTAGTAAGAGCAGAAAAGGACAGTGATAGTAATTCCCGGTTGAAGTTTTACAAAAGAGTAATGGCAGGACAAGAGGCAGGAGAATCAAGAGAACAGTGTAGAGCTGAAATGACTAACTATTGGGTTGATGTTGGAGAATGAGGTGAGTAAAGAAAGGTCAAAGTTAATGGCTTGAAAGTACTGAAGATTAGAAGGAATGAAGATTTTTGGTGAGATTGAACAGACCAATTTCTCTAATGAATATAGATGCAAAAGTTTTGAACAAAATACTACAGCAACATATCACAAGAATTATATACTAGGATCAAGTGGGATTTATAAGAACAAACACTCTTTACACAAATAAAGAGAGATCTAAAGAACTGGAAAAATATTAATTGTTCATGGGTAGGCCAAGCAGTGCCATATAAAAAAAAAAAATACCAAAAAATTATTTTATACAGCCAGAAAAAAATAAGCAACAAAATTCAACTGGAAGAACAAAAGGTTAATAATATCCCAGGAATTAATGGGGGGGAAAAAAGTACAAAGAAAGGTGACTTAATAATACCAGATCTCAAACTACATTAGAATAGATTTGGCACAAAAGAGACAGTAATCAATAACTTCAAGTTTGATAAACCCCAAACCTCCAACTTCTGGAATAAGAATTCACTGTTTGACAAAAATTTCTGAGAAAATTGGAAAACAATAGGACACAAGCTACATATGGTTCAATATCTCAAACTGTATACCAAGATAAGGTCAAAATGGGTGCATGATTTAGACCTAAAGGGTGACACCATAAGCAAATAAGAAGAGTAAGGAAGAGTTTACCTACCTGTTAGATCTATGGGGAATGGAAGAATTAATGAAATCTGAACTCACAAAAATGAGTCTTTTTGACTCTAGATCATTCTATCCACAATACCAACTAGCTGCCCCAATGATTTCTTATTTGTCAAATCTATTCTTTTCTCATGACAATTAACCACTGTTTCCTTCCTAGATGTTTTTTCTTCTCTGAATTTTCACACCATTATTCTCTTCTGGTTCACCTCCAATTGCTCCTTTTTAGAATCCTCTGCCAGTTCATTATCCAAATATCATGTTCACAACTGTAAATGTTCCCCCAGATTCTTCCAAGGCCCTTGTCTTTTCCCTTTATATCTGGAGTTAGATCTAATATTTGGAGTTATTGGCCTCTTTGGCAGGTGGTGACCATAATTAATCCCTTCTTAGAATAATATTTATAAATGAGGAAAATACACATATGAAATTACAAAGGAAATCAATTATATTCATAGAACCCCTAAATATACCCATAGATAGATTTTGAACGGTCCATAGCCTCAGTTACAAACTCTTGTTCTTTATTCTCCTTATAACTCATCAATTTCCACTGTTTTAACTGTTATTTCTATATTGATGATTCTATATTGATGATGATATTAATAAGATTTAAACACTCATTTGAGCAAAAATGTGGGTAGACCAGATCTCTCAGGTCCCTTCCAGTTTAAATTTATCATTTGATAAAATCTTCCATTTCTTTTCATCTTCCCTTTCCTCAACCCCAAGAAATTACCTAAAATATGCTGCATTTCTTTCAAATGTTTCTAATACTATGTTAGCTAGCATAAATGGACAACTCTATAGAGTTCAGAGCATAAAAAGCTATTAGCAAATTAGTAGTGCTGCTCAGACACAGACAACTCTTAAATATTTCAAGGAATGTCCAATTTAAAAAGTCATTAACATTTACTTACATTTGATCAACTTTACCACTTCCAAATGGTTTGAATGAGTCACTAGAGTTCCATTTACCTATAAGAAAAGAATTGGGTATATATGATTACAATGGTATAAAGGACATAAATACTCATCTACAAACTTGCACACATAACACAAAATGTCCATAATATAATGGAGAAATGAAAGTATTTTTATATTGATGATTCAATTTTCCTTCATCATCATTATTAATATTGGCAACCAATATGCATTCAATACTATTATGAATCTTTGCATAAGATAAGGCTTCTTACTATGGAATGCATTACATCCTATTCAAATGAAAAGACATATCACACAATGAACTTTCAAATCTTCTAGAATGGAGTACTTGCAAATATGAGACATTTTTGTTTTTTCACATGTACATATTCCACAGCCATGGTGTAAAATAAGCAAATAAAAAAAATAAAGGATTAAATAACATTTTCAGAAAAATATTACATTTCCCCCTCCCCTAAAACCTAACTTATAAACATTAACAAGTTCACTTTCAAACATTTTAAATTAAATTTACATGTTACTCCAAAGCTCTAAAACTTAAGTGCTTTCTCATATTTTTTTAAATATAACTTTTTTCAACAAATCTCTACTAGGTCCCATAAGCTATTTGAGGACAGGAGAATGTCTAGTTTACTAGCTTCTTGCATAATAGCTTAAATGTTGGTTGAACTGGACTCAAATACAACATATCAATCCTTCAGTTTTTTAGGTAACAGTATGCATGGCATGTAATTGGGTTGCTATTTAGAAAGCATCATTCAGCAAAATATCAAAAGAAAAAAAAAATCTTTACCTTGATGATTCGATCACCTGTTTGTACTCCAGCCCGCATGGCTGCTCCATCTAAAAAAAATTTGGTTATATAAAATTGAATTCAATTCCTTAAATTCAATGAATATTAGAATGGTCTTATTTATTCTTGAGTCTGTGCTTTATTAAAGATGTCTTTGTAAAAAACAATTTGATAGTGACACAA
Source organism: Sminthopsis crassicaudata (assembly GCF_048593235.1). Taxonomy (NCBI): domain Eukaryota; kingdom Metazoa; phylum Chordata; class Mammalia; order Dasyuromorphia; family Dasyuridae; genus Sminthopsis; species Sminthopsis crassicaudata. The sequence goes on along the minus strand of NC_133619.1, from coordinate 398,011,258 downwards.
ATAACTGAAATGTCAGGAATCTAGCTTTTTTCATAAGTAAAGCACACTGTATTTTGGCCATTGTAGCATACATAACATTCAAATATATGTGAGTACACACACACATACACACACACACATACACACACACACACACACACACGTGTATACACACAGCAGGCAGTGTGGCCTAATGGACAGAAAGCTGATCTCACTGCCAGGAAGACTTAAATTTAAGTCCATCCCTCACATATATTAGCTGTATAACACTAAACAAGTTACTTAATCTCTCATTCCCTCAAGCAACATAAATTGCAGAATGGGCGCTAAATCTGTACTGGTAAAGAAGTTTTTCCTTTAAAAGCTACCCATAATAGGGAAGCTAGATGGACAGTGGATATAGCTCTGGCCCTGAGTTCAAATTTGACCTTATGCATTGACCACTTTCTAGCTATGTGACCTTGGACAAATCACTTAACTCCAATTGCCATGCAACCCCCCCCAAAAAAAAGACAAACAATGCGGCCCATAATAATTAAATCACAGGTCTCATCTGAAATGGTATACATAGATACACATATACACATGCACATACATGTATATTTATATATACACACATTTTAAATAATAAACAAAAACTTCTTACTTTTTATAAAACACTAAACAAATATTGAGATAATTTCACTCACAGGTGAGTGTACATTTTACTTAATTTATAATAGATACAAGGTACTCTCTATCCCCCTATTTCTCTTCCCTGCCAAAAGTAAAGTGCGAGATATAAATCTAGATTTTCTAATCTTATCCTTTTACTTCCTGAGAAATGTAACACTGTTATCAACATGCTTATAAAAAACTGCTTGCCTTCTTTAACAGACTGTACGAAGACTGGATTGTCTCCACTGACTGTCAGCCCAAATCCATTGTCATCCTTCTGGATTATCACACAGCGCTGAACAAGACCTATTCAAAATATGGGATGAGGAAAGGAAGACATAATATAAGAAAAAAGAAAAATACAAAAATTGTTATTCAGAATCAGTAACCAGCCACATCTTGGAAGAATTTCAAAGTAACAAATAAAAATCTATGTAAATAGGGGGAAAAATATCTAGGAACCAAAAATCCCCCTGAAGGGAAACATCAGTAAGATCACAACCGGAATATAGTAATTTCTCAATTCAATGTTAGAGTAGAATTGATTGTAAGAATAAGGAAACCTGTCTGACAAAGGTCTCATTTCCAAAATATATAGAGAACTGACCCTGATTTATAGGAAACCAAACCATTCTCCAATTGATAAATGGTCAAGGGATATGAACAGACAATTCTCAGATGATGAAATTGAAACTATTTCCACTCATATGAAAGAGTGTTCCAAATCACTACTGATCAGAGAAATGCAAATTAAGACAACTCTGAGATACCACTACACACCTGTCAGATTGGCTAAGATGACAGGAACAAATAATGATGAATGTTGGAGGGGATGTGGGAAAACTGGGACACTGATACATTGTTGGTGGAGTTGTGAAAGAATCCAGCCATTCTGGAGAGCAATTTGGAACTATGCCCCAAAAGTTGTCAAACTGTGCATACCCTTTGACCCAGCATTGCTGTTATTGGGATTATATCCCAAAGAAATACTAAAGAGTGGAAAGGGACTTGTATGTGCCAAAATGTTTGTGGCAGCTCTTTTTGTTGTAGCTAGAAACTGGAAGTTGAATGGATGTCCATCAATTGGAGAATGGTTGGGTAAATTGTGGTATATGAAGGTTATGGAATATTATTGCTCTGTAAGAAATGACCAGCAGGAGGAATACAGAGAGGCTTGGAGAGACTTAAATCAACTGATGCTGAGTGAAATGAGCAGAACCAGAAGATCACTGTACACTTCAACAACAATACTGTATGAGGATGTATTCTGATGGAAGTGGAAATCTTCAACATAAAGAAGATCCAACTCACTTCCAGTTGATCAATGATGGACAGAAATAACTACACCCAGAGAAGGAACACTGGGAAGCGAATGTAAATTGTTAGCACTACTGTCTATCTACCCAGGTTACTTATACCTTCGGAAGCTAATAATTAATGTGCAACAAGAAAATGGTATTTACACACATATATTGTATCTAGGTTATATTGTAACACATGTAAAATGTATGGGATTACCTGCCATCGGGGGGAGGGAGTGGAGGGAGGGAGGGGATAATTTGGAAAAATGAATTAAAAAAAAAAAAAAAAAAGAATAAGGAAACCTGGCTGAGGCAAGTATTAAGAATGACAGTCTTAAAGCAAAATATACCAATAGTTTTTATCCTACACTATTATAAATTTAAATAGTTTTTTTTAATGACAAACTCAAACATTTTAAGATAAACTGTTAAACTCTTCCTGTTATGCAAAAAATAAATAAAAACCAAAAAAGACCCTAAGATCATAGCGATAGTAGAGCTAAGAAGGAACTCAGAGAAAATCTAATCTAACTCCCTCATTTCCTCATGAGGAAGTCAAAGCCTAGGGAGAATAATTTTACAGAAAGAGATTTTAGAGGAAAAGTCAATTTTGAAGTAAAATACTCGTGTGAATATGTGTATATACATGTATACATATGCATACATATATATAGGGAACATATGCAAACATATACATATATATGTATAGGGAAAGGAGTGGTGGCAGTGCTGAGAAACAAGACTATAATTACATGAGAGACCTAGCCTACACAGTACCTTCAAGAAGGTAAACAGAAAGAGCTAATAAAAGAAGAGAAGAAAAGCCATGATTGGACCACATTCACCCTCATTCATTCATAGCTTGTCTGTAAAATGAGGAAATAAAGTAAAAATTATCCCTAAAGTCACTTTCAACTCTAATGATTTTATATATATATATATATATATATATAAGATATATACGAGTATATACAAAAATAAAAATAGGATAAAAGCCAAATAATCAGATAACAAAAAATTCAGAATAAGTTCATGCATAATAAAATATTAAATGGGGGAGGAGGAAAAATTAAAGGAAAATATTGTAACTGTGAAGCAGTGAGAAAAGTTTCATAAGAGGCCTAGGTTTGAATTCTGGCTCTGATAACTAGCTATATGATCTTGAACAAGTCACGGTATTAATTCTACTAGTATTCACTTTTCTTATTTATAACATGGGGATATAATCTAAGAGTTAAATAAAATGTGTTTCATAAACCTCAAATTATTATGAAGATTATGATGAATATAAATTTTAATTCAATATTTCTAACAACTTTTGTTAACCCCAATGAAACCACTCTTCCACTAAACCCTATAAAATACAGGATCTATAACTAAGGTAAGGAAGAGGAAAGAATGTTTTTCTGACAAAAATGCACTGCTATAGACTTACTGGTTTTTTGTGATGTTAGCAGTCAGTTATCAGGTAATTTAAGTCCAATCCTGCTGTTTCTGATAAAGACCTAATTTCTAAAGTACACAAAAAAGAGTCAAATTTATAATTCATTTCCCAATTGCTAAATGGTCAAAGGATATGAATAGGTAATTTTCAAATGAAGATAAAGAAATAAAAACATTAATAATCATATGAAAAAATATTAGAAATCACTATTGAGTAAAGAAATGGAAATTAAAATAGTTCATAAATATCAGCTTGCCTAAGATGACAAGAAAAGATAATGACAAATATTGAGAAAACTACACTAATTCATTGTTGGTGGAGTTATGAACTACTCCAGCCATTTTGAAAAGCAATTTGGAACTATTTCCAAAGAGTTAGAATACTGAGGATACTCTTTGATCCAACAGCATATCACTACTGTGTCTATATCCCAAAGAAATCATAAATGATGGGAAAAGACCCACATGTACAAAAATGTTTGAGACAGGTCCTTTTGAAGTAGCAAGGAATTGGAAATTGAGTGTCCATCATTGGGAAATGGCTGAATAAGTCATGTGTATGTCTATAACGAAATATTGTTCTATAAAAAATTATGAGCAAGCTGATTTCAGAAAAGCCTGGAAAGACTTATATGAATTGATGCTGAATGAAGTGAGAACATCATACCAAAAAGTAAAATTATATGATGATCAACTATAATAGATCTAGCTCTTCTTGGCAGTACACACTGATCCTCAACTAAGACAATAGACTTGGGGTGGAAAATGCCATCTGCATCCAAAGAGAGAACAATGAAGATTGAATGTGTATATCAAAGCACACTATTTTCACCTTTTCAAAATTTGTTTGTTTTTTTCTTTTTTTACTGTTTCCCCTTTTGTTCTGATTTTTCTTTCACAACATAAATACTATGTAAATATGTTTAAAATTATAGTATATGTATAACCTATATTGGATTGCTTCCTATTTTGGGGAGGGAGGCAGAAAAGAAAATTTGGAACTCAAAAATCTTATAAAAATGAATGTTGAAAGCAATCTTTACATGTAATTGTAAAAATAAACTGCTACTAAAAATATTCTGCAATTTAAAGTCTTAGAGAGCCAATTTAAATTTAAACAAGGGGGGCAGCTAGGTGGCGCAGTGGATAGAGCACCAGCCTTGAATTCAGGAGGACTCGAGTTCAAATTTGGTCTCAGACACTTAATACTTCCTAGCTGTGTGACCCTAGGCAAGTCACTTAACCCCAGCCTAAAAAAAAAAAAAAATTTAAACAAGTTATCTTGAGTTCACCATGGGCAAGGGCTAGTTCAAGCAAGTCCTAACAAATGCTTCCTGGAATGTTGAGGAAGAAAAGTAAAAATAAACTCTATACATACATACATACATACATAAAATATGCAAGTTTTCTCTGGAATCTTTCTAAAAATTCAGATTTTAGAGCTGGAAGGAATTGATGAGATCATCTAATTTAGCTTACTTATTCCCCAGACATGAAAACTGAGATACAGAAGAATTAATTTATGGGTCCTAAGCTACTCAGGTAATAACTGGTAGCATCTGAATCAGAATTCATTTCATTTGACTCCAGTATATCAATTCAATTTGAGAAAGTCTAATATCATTTTCATTTCATTTCAACAAGTTTTTATTGACCTATGCACCTAAGGGGCAGTGTGGTAGGGATAGAGGACTTGTCTTTTACTCAGAAAGCCTGGGAAAAAGAAGAAATGGGGAATGTAAGGGGATGGAGATGGGAGTGATGAAAATAGAGACAAGATTTCTGTCTTTTAAGTATCTTTTTCACCCAGAAGGCTGAACCAGAGTGGAAAGATGTGGAAAATGCAGAATGGAAGATGCAAAGAAGCCAATTTACGTGTAATATGAAAAAGAACATAATGATTAAGAGTTGTCCAAGAATGAAAATGATACCTAGCAAGGTGGATCCCTCACTGGAGAAGAAGCTGGATGATACGGGCAAGTTATACTGGAGATTCCTTAGCCCAGTATCTAGCACATAGTTAATGCTTAATAAATGCTTGCTGACTTGATAGGCATCAGTAGGAATAGATAAATGCTTAGGTCCTTCATATCCTAAAATTCTGATTCTGCAATTCTGTTGTCAAAATCAAGTGTTAGAAAAGCTATCACATGAGAAAGAACTAAGTAATAAAATAATAATAATAATAAGTAGCAAAACAAATGGTGGTCAGAAAGTATCATTGAAAGTAACAGGAAATACCAGCCCTGACATCAAAAGGACCTGAGTTCAAATTTGACCTCAGACATTTAACATTTCCTATCTGTGTGACCCTGGGCAAGTCATTTGACCCCAATTGCCTCAGGGGGGAAAAAAGTAACAGGAAGGAAATAAAAAGTAGCCTCCAAAGGCAAACCAACCTTACATCCCTCAAATTCAATTGTTACTCCTTTCAATAAATTTTTTTTCATTTCAAATGTTTTTTTGTCTCTCATTTCAACATTTAAGACACATTTATATTTTGTTCCTTCATGAATATATGAAAATTTTATAAATCTCTTCCAAAAATATAAACTGTTGAGATAACATTGTTTGAAACTTGTAGGACACTGATTAGCTAATGGACTTGACATTTCCCCCAATCCTCATTAACTCTTAACACAAACAATAAACTGGACAAAAGAGAAAACCCAATATGGGAAAATCCTTATGAATTAACACTGAAGAACACCAATCCTTCAAAAGCTCCCTTAGCACCTTTGTCCCACTACACACACAAAAGGAATGCACAAAAGGACCTCAAGGATAGTAATGGGAGGGGGGTAGGGGGGAATACCTTCCAACTGCAGACTTCTATGGTATGTCCTTTCAAATACTGATTTCCCCACCCTCATATATAAAAAAAAATTGGAGACATTGATTCTAGGAATGAAGGAGAAGGAAAACAGGGAAGCATATCTGTAGTCCCTAAAGGAGGAACTTCCAAATCTGCAGAGGTCTGAAACACTCTCCCTTCTTTCTCTCAAGCCAGGGAAGGGTGGGGGGAAGAGAAGGCAGACAAAGAAAAGATATGAAGCAGGAGAAGAAATGACTGTGTGAGTGGCTAGAAAAGGATTTAGGAAATGCCAACTCAGCTGGGAACAATACTGTCCCTTCTCCCCAGTTTATGAAGAACCAAGAGCTAATGAAATCTAAACCCCACAAAATGGCAGGAGATTAATATTCCTTTTGAGCTCAACCATTTATTCACCTCTATCTATAGGGTCTATCCACCAAGAAAGAAAGGAAAGGAAAAAAATGAGTGGGCAATATAAGGTAAAAATGCAGAAACACCAAAGCGTATAAGAAGAAAACTCAGCAAAAACACAAAACACCAGCAGATTAATCAACAAAAAAGATGTTAAGAAAATTAGAAGGATGAGAAGGATGTAAAGAGATTACAAAGCTCTCAAGTTTCTACAAATATCATAAGACAAAGGAGAGAGAACTAATGCCTGGTGAAACAATCTTGTAGAATGCCAAGAAACCACAAAACAAGAAATTCTAGAATACTAGAAAAGGAAAATGAAATCCATAAAAATAAAAAAATAAAAAAAAAAATCCCTAGGAAAGAAAATGTCTTAAGATAAGGATCTAAAAGTAGTAATTTTTTTTAAAATTCCATAGACAGACTAGAAAAATTTTCCTAAGAAACAAAAGAGAACCAAATTAATTTATAATACAAGATGTTAGAGTGGAATTAAAAGGGGAAAAAAAATGTAATTTTTAAAAAATAACTCCTCTCTATAAAAGTCAAGGCCTCAAAGACAAGCTGGACAGAAACAACTTACAAATCATAGTACTCTTGAAAATAATATGACAAATAAAAAAATTTTGAATATCATAATGCAAGAAATAATATAAGAAAATGGTCCAGAACATATTAAGAAAGAAAAGAAAGTGTGGATATCTTCAACATAGAGAAGATCTAATTCAGATCCAGTTGATCAATGATGGACAGAAACAGCTACACCCAGAGAAGGAACACTGGGAATTGAGTGTAAACTGTTTGCACTATTGTCATTCTATCCGGCTTACTTTTACCTTTGGAACCCAATTCTTAGTGTGCAACAAGAAAATTTGGTTTTACACACATATATTATATCTAGGATATACGGTAACACATTTAATATGTATGGGAATGCCTGTCATCTAGGGGAGGGAGTAGAGGGAGGGAGGGGAAATTTTGGAAAAGAAGTGAATACAAAGGATATTGTTGTTAAAAAAAAAAAAAAAAACACCTATGCATATGTACTGTCAAAAAAATTATAATTATAAAATTAATTTAAAAAAAGAAAAATGGAAGTTAAAAAAATAAAAAATAATTTTAAAAAAATTTTTAAAAGAAAGAAAAGAAAGCACCAATTGAAAGAATACAAATTGCTTCAATAATAGTTAAATTTAACAAATCTAATGATGAATAATAAATTCTACAAGTGATCAAGAGACCTTCAAATATAAAAGAAAGTCAAGTTACACAAGATTATCTTGCTAATCACTTAAAACCATAAAGTAGAATGGAACAGTATAAGGTGTTCCAAAAGCTTTAAGCTAATTGATCTAAGATTTTTTGAGGTACTTTGCACTAGTGCAAAAGGCAAAGAAGTCAAACTGCAACCCAAAATGGCCCCACTTACAAATCTAAGTGTATTCAATGAAAAAATATAGGCATTTAACAGAAGTATCTAGGCTATTTCTGAAAATCACACATTCATTCATGTTCAAGCATACACATGCGTGTTCGTGTTCGTGTTCTCTCTCTCTCTCTCTCTCTCTCTCTCTCTCTCTCTCTCTCTCTCTCTCTCTCTCTCTCTCTCTCTCTCTCTCTCTTCTCTCTCTCTCTCTCTCTCTCTCTCTCTCTCTCTCTCTCTCTCTCTCTCTCTCTCTCTCCCCCTACCCCCAATACATAGGAGAAAGTTAAATAAGTAACCAAGGTAACCAAAGGTATTTATTGAAGGTAGTTCCCAATACTAATTAGCTAATTCAATTATAATTACCCACTTTTAAAAAGTAATATAAAAAAAAAGAAACAAAAAGGTTAATAATTAAAAGGTTAATAAAATAAGTATTAATGAATTCAATTAATAATTATTTAGTTTAATAATAATAAATTAGTTAATAGATTAATAAATAATGCAGCACAGCATGACTTTTGCTTGCCAAAATATGTGTCACACTATTAAAGGCTGTCCAATGTAGTTGGTAGTCATGACTCAATGTCAACTTAGGAAGAGGTCTTCAGTAATATACCAAGAATTTATCCTAGGTCCAACAGTGTTTTTAGCTTTTACACACACACAGACAGGTTTAGCTTGTGTGTGTGTGTGTGTGTGTGTGTGTGTGTGTGTGTGTGTGTGTGTGTGTGTGGTGTGTGTATAAAATGGAACTGAATAAAGACAGAATGTTTATGAAATCTGCAGAAGACAGAACTAAGCGTTAACATATCTAAAGATAACAGAAGCAGGAGTCAAAAAGATCATCATGGGTTAGAAGACTAAGTTGAATCTAATAAGCTGAAATTAAAAGGTTAAAATAAGTTTCTATATTTGGGTTAAAAAATTCAACAAGTTTAATATGAAGAATACTATTAATGGGTCTGAAAAAATTAGAAAAGTTTTAGTGAATCAATAGTACAATATGGCAATCAAAGGAGAATGAGGGAGGAGAGTATAAAGAAAATAAACTTGCTAATAATTAGTGCTGTCCAAAAATGGATGGGCTGTTTGAGGGACCAGTTTTCCTCACTAAAGATCTCTATGTAACCAATAAGATGACCACCAAATGACTACTTATCAGATATCAGTTGTAGAAGAGATTATTGTTTGGATATGAATCTAGAATTACCTATTGACCAGACTAAGGCATGCAACTGGAAGAAAAGCCCAGAGAATTGATCCATCAGTAGAATCTAATTCTACTGAGTTAGGACAAACCCTGCAAATAGACACTAAACTGAGATAGAGAACAAACTTAATTCTAATTGGGAAATTGCTTAGGGCTTTAAATTACCCAGTTTTTCCTTGAAACAAAGATTTCTTTAGGGAAAAAATACTGATCTCTCTTCTTTTTATAAGACTTTCATTTATTTGATTTTTAATATCTCTATTTCTAAGTCCCAAGCCATCACATCATTCCTGCAATGGATACATTCTTCTTTCTTCTCTATCTTTAACATGGTGAATAAATCCAACTCTATATATTATCTTCTAACAAATGAGTTCTTGGCCCTCTTGTCTTTTCACATATCATGGCTTAACAAACCCCAACCTTTGATTAGTTGCAATTCATTCCTACTTAGTGATTCCATCCCATTCATCTTCCCCAGAAGAATTTCTAGATCTTCCTTACTAGAGCACTAATATTCAATCTCTTCCTATTAATTGACTGCCTGCCTTTTACTTAAAATCATTGCCCAAATTTCCCTGCTAGCTATCAGACCACATCTCTCATCTGCTCAGCTGACCTCTTTGAAAAAATTATTCATACTTGGTATGACCACTTCCTTTCATCTCATTCCCTTAGGTCTGAAGTTTGGCTTATGATTTGTCCAACAGATCATTCAAAGAGCAATGGAAAGGAACAAACACATGTAAATAGATGATAAGACTAGCAAGGAATTATGCATAAGAAGTAGTGTCAACAATATTCTCAAAGATAGAATAGAAAAGGGATAGCAAGAATAAGAAGTAATTGAAGGACAGCTTCTGTGTCTCACTAGTCTCTCTATAATATAATACAGAGATCTAACAAAAAATTCCCAACATATGGCACAGACTCCTCATAAGAAAATATTAACAAGAACCACAGAAGGGAACGTGCACATTGTTGAGGGCGTCAATAAAAGAAGTATTTGCATTCAGTCTCTTATTGACATTCTTTTCTGTGTGAATGTATGTTAACTTTTCCATTTAAATGTAAATATCAGGAAATCAGTGCATCACTAACCCATGTATCTAAATATATAGTATACTACCATATATACTTAATAATCATTGATGATGCTCAAAATTCAATTTTAGTATTTCTTTGTTCCTTAGTTTTTCAAAAGTTCTGTGAAAGATAATTTTAAATTATTTTGCATTTTTTCTGATGAAAAATGAAATCAAAGATATCACTACCACTTGATTCAAGGGGAAAAAAAAATACTTATAAAAGAGGACATTTTTATTTTTGGCTAAATTCTATCCCCATCAACTATGTCCCAACTACCACTAATAACATTTTTTTTTCTTCTCAATGAAATCTGCTCTAATTTTGTCTCTCCAGGCTACCATAGTTAATTGGGAAAATGTTAAACGTTTATTTTATTTCATTATTGACATTGATATAAAATAATCCCAAGTCCCATAGTATATAAAGTGTTCTGGAAAAGTGCTAGATCAAATGTTTGTCAATACTAGATTTACCTCAATATCCAGTGACTCCCTCTTCCTTAATAACAATAACCCCCCAAAAAAACCAAACAAGCAAACAAAAAAACCTCTTTGAAATAATCAAAATATCTTTTTTTAAATGAGATGTTTCTTTCTTCATAGTGATCTAGCTAGCATATGTTCTTAAGATCATGACATAGAAGTAGGAGATAAGGAAAATTCTCTCTTTGGAGAGACTAAAAAAAAGTTATTCAACTTCACTGTACTATACTGGTAAAGAAACAAAGTACAGAATGTTAGGTAATAAAGTATAGTGGAAATGGAAAATGCTTAAATGAAAGGCAAAAGAACACATTAAACCTCCCATAAAACATGTATTTGGGATTAAAAAATATCTTAGTCTTTACTCTGATTTCATTATATGGTCAAACTTCTTTAAACCTCATGTCTAAAGAATTAAGCTTGAGGAAAGGGTGTGGGAAAGACCATGTGCTACTCCATAAAAACAGCTCACTTTAAAACTCTGTTCAGATAATCCTTTGGTTAAACATAATAATCATGCCAATTTAGAGCCTAAAATCTCAAATATACTAATTACAGTACAATATGCTAGTACTTGACTAAATATAACAAAAAACAAATCTCAGAGAAAAATGAGAAAAAAGAATGGACAAGTTCAATTTAAGGTAAATCAAGGTTCCATTTTCTACATCTATTTATGTCTTACTAAACACTTTACCCAGTCAGAAGTTATTCCTTCAAATCAATGAAAATAAATGGGTATCACCAATATACAAGGCATTATAGATACAAAGATAATTAAAACTGTTCTTATCCTCAAGGATCTCTGGATCTTAAGGAGAGAAATATGACATGCAATTATATCTCTTATTTATACGATAATTTCGATTAACAGCCATTTTTCCAACATCAATCTGTGTAATTATTATCATCACCATTTTATAAATGAGGAAACCAAGGTTAAGTGTAAGCAGCTAAACCTATTATAAAGTTTTATCTTTGTATAACCAAAATACAGAGTGACATGGATTAAGTACCATAAGTGAAATGGTATAAGAGTTCAGAAATGAATGGCCTCATTTCTAACTGGTAGAGTCAGGTAAACTTTATGGAGAACATAATATTTTCCCTGAACCTTGAAGTACAGGCAGAATTTTAGAAGAAAGAGATAAGACAGAAAAGGCATTCTAGACAGAATAAAGAGTATAAGTCAAAGAAAAGTTATGAAAAGACAGGGCCATATTTGGAGTATGAGGCTAAATTATAGAGAACCTTCAATGTCACATTATTTGGAATTTATGTGGTAGCTAATGATGAAACACTCAATGTTTTAAAGAAAGAAACTTTATAATCAGGAATGTGAGTCAAGGAAATCACCTGGAAGCAGTGTGAAATTTAAACTGAAGAAAAGTCAACAAGCAGGAATGTTAATGTGCAAAAGCTCAAGAGACGGATGATAAAAACCTAAAACTCTGAGGGCAGTACAAATCAAGCAATCAAACATATTGAGTGACTACTATGAACCTATCATTGTGGCACAATACAAAGACAAAAATTAAACTATTCTTACCCTCAAGTAGCTTATAATACTATGAGGGGATTAAATAGGTCAATATATGCATAAATAAAAGATGTATGAATCAAACAAGGAAAAAGCATTTATTAAAGTGCCTACCAAGTATTCAGAATGATGCTAGTTACAGGAATATAAAGCTAAAAAATAAGATCGTCACTGTCGTCAGAGAGTTGACATCCTACTAAGTTCAAATAAGTAAACACAATATCTATACAAAATAAATATAAAGTTATGAGAGGGGACAAAAGAAAAAGGGATTCAGCAAAGACCTCTTGAAGGAAGAGCAAGTACTAAGATTCCAAGTGGCAGAAGAGCATTCTAGAATAATACAACAGGGTATGTAAACAGGCAAAGAGAAGGATGTAATGTGATTACTTGAGAAAAGCAAATAAAACAATTTGGTTATGTATTCTATAGGTTTAAAATTCACATTTTCTCCAAATGATTGTCAAAGGCATGCTTTTAAAGTTCTTAGCCATCCTGCTCTCCTTTTGCTCTCCTTTCTGAAATAGAGAACCCATAACAAAATAAATATAACCTGGTCATAGCAAAGGACAGTCATCTCCCTAGTTGGAAATTATAGACCACAGAATGAGAGTGAGAAATGCTAGAGATATAGCATTGGGAATGTGATAGAAGAAACTTTGAGCAACCTGGCATTATGTTAAATCATTGTTTTCAGGATGATAAGAAAATACTTTAATAATATGTAACAGACATGTTTTGTTTTGTTTTGTTTTCCCAATGGAATAAAATATCTCTTTTTCTGGACAGAGAAGTCAAAGCATCTAGTTTGCTAAATTATTATATAGGATGTAGGGGGAAATCACCAACATTTTGTCAGCAATAAGGTTTCCTAAACAAATCTGAAATACCAGAATAACTAGAATGAGCTTAGTTTAGAATGGCCAGGTTGATAAATTCCAAATAGGAAGATTTTTTTTCAGGTACAAATAATATTGTGAATTTAGGGCTTCCTGACAAATCTGAGATAGCAGAACAGCTAAAATGAGCTTAGTTTAAGATGCCCAGTTAGATGAATTCTAAATAGGAAAAAGGTTTTTAGAGGTACAAATGATACCACTGTTATTTGAGGACTAAAAGGCAGTCTCCTAAGGGGCTAAAAGGCTCCATCCCCATGCAGAGAGGATCACATGAATCAAGCTAAGTCTACGGAAATTTCAACAAAGTATTAACTATCAAGTTCAGGTACCATATAATTAGATGAGGTAGATTTTTTTTTTTAATATAAATAGCTCTGATTAGTCTATCATAAGATATTTTTAATTGATTCTCTCTTTTCCTTTACAAAATAAATATCTTTGATTAAATTCAAAGTAACTGATTTATTATGGAAAAGAGACATTAGATCCTAAAATCAGATTTCAAGTTAACAGAAGAAAGAGGAAAGGAACTGTGGATTAAATGCAACAAAATTGGAAACCCAGGAAATCCTACAGGCCTAATGGACAAGAAAGTATCAGACCAGGAGTAATGCTTTGAAATTACTAAGAGAGAAAGCTCTAGGCTCAAGAGCGAAGTCAAGGGACTAGTTTTCAAGATGTTATTGACCAAGAAACTGGTACAGTTCAGCAATACCTGAATCCCAGTTAGATCCTTTACAGAGAGTAATTCAACAATTCTACATTTATTAAATACCTACTATCTCCCACAAACTGTGCTTGGCTCTAGAGCAGGGGTCCTCAAACTACAGCCTGCGGGCCAGATGTAGCCCGCGGGTTATGGTAAAATCAGACCGGAGGCTCAATCTAAACTTGTGTTAGCAATGCACACTTCTGGCACTGAGACGGCAGAGACAGAGTATAAGTTTTTGTTTTTACTATAGTCCGGCCCTTCCATAGTCTAAGGGACGGTGAACTGGCCCCCTACTTAAAAAGTTTGAGGACCACTGCTCTAGAGTATTCCTCATAGAAGGAATAATTAAGACTTTAGAAGTAAGATTACTAAAGGAGAGACTATGGGAGAACTATACAGTTGGAACTAGAGGTAAGAAAACATTTTTTTTTCTCTTTTAAATATATTTCAAAAAGGAAGAGGAAAATGAGAAGAAACAAAATAAAAATTTGACAGTTTCAATCAACAGTAAATGGGAAATGCATTTTTATGAAAGAAACAAGAAAACCAGTTTCTTTTAGAAATCAGCAAGAAAACCAAGCCATTGTCTTTTTCACAAGTTAGCTTTAAAAGTGGCTAACTCAATTTAAAAAAAAAAAAAGAAAAAAAGAAGAGGAAGAACTTAATAGATGAGAAGTGTAATGAGTATCCAGTTTTCAAAATTCATTCCAGGAGAAAGGTTAAGTATAATCACAAAAGAAAAATCTAAAAAATGGACATTTCAAGATGAACTATATGAAGCTAAATGTCATCAAAAGGTATTATTCATTTAAATGTTTACTTAACTTCATAAAGTGGCTCCAGTCTACTTTTCCAGTCTTCTTATACATTACTGTCTTTTATACAACTCTTGGTTTACTGACTTCCTAACTGTTCCTCCCTTCTCTGTTCCTTTGCTCATATCATCCATCTATTCCTAAAACTCCCCTCTTCATTTCCACCTTTCAAAATCTCTAGATTTCTTTAAAAGCTTCACTCAGGTACATGAATGAAGCTCCTTTATAAGGCTCTTCCTGAACCCCCTCAAATTATCTTGTAATGATTTTGCATATACCACATACCACATACACACACACACACACACACACACACACACACACACACACACACACACACACACCACTTGTTGAATGAATGACTTTCTAAGAGAGCATGTTTAATGTAACTATCTGGCCAACAGTCTTCAAATGGCTAGGAAATAGCCTTCTCATTTAAGTAACAAACTTTGGTAGCATTGAAACATATGTATTATCCAATACAAACTAGCTCTGTAACATATAGATTTAAGACAAGGTCCAGGAACTCTGCTTCTCCAGTCCCTCTGCTAAATATTTTTGGATAACCAGGACTCACCACTAATGCTTTATAACAAGAACACAAACACATACAAACACCTCAGATATTTCTATTACTACACAGCTAATGGTATGTCTGAATTGGTATTAAAATCCTCATCACTGGTTAAAAAAAAAAAAAAAAAATTAGCAAAATTTTTCTTGTCATAGATTTCAAATTATTAAGCCTTGTCCAAAGTAACTATCAAGCATTTCCTCATACGGTACAAACCTAGAAAAATAGAAAGTCAAAACCAATAAGGAAATGATTATGATTATGAAGAAATCCTATGAAGAAACTGAATTCTGATATTCTCTAAGCAGAGAAAAAACTAAAGGAAATTATTTGGGGAGGCAAAATGTTGTAGTGAAAAGTGATAGTTTATGTAAGTCATCTATTAAAAAACTATAAAAAACCAGAACACTATACAGTAGGAGGAAAAAACATATTCCCCCAGGCATAGTACACATTTTCTACATAATAAGTATAAAAAGTCTATTCTTTAAAGGGAATAAGCATTGGACTTGTTTACACAATTAAAAGCAGAGAAAGGATCCTGGATTCCTTCACAATTTTAAATTCTTCATAATTTAAATTTTTAAATTCTGAGATCTCACAAGTATGTACAGTAGATAAAAACTGTAAAATGCTTATACATGAGCATGCATATGGTTGATATTATCAATATATATATAAAATTTCCTTGATTTTCCCACTTGTATATAGCAGTTCAGAAAACAAATATAATCTTGAAAACTACTACATCATAGAATTTCCTTTCAACCAGAAAAGGCCAGATTTCCCTTTCTACTATCAATCAATCTCCTAACCTTAGAAAAATTGTTAAATTTTCCAGAAAAGGGATAATTTACCATCTCTGTTTCCCAACTATTTAAATAAATTTGATCTGAAATGTGTCTTTCATATTCTATAATTCCTGAAATATAGAACAGTCAGATATTAGGAGATAGGAAGATACTTATTTCAGCTCTCAAATTTGCATATTACTGACTTTGGACTACATTTGGCAAATAGGACATAGCTTAAGGGTAATTGGGGAAATTAACCACCCATTAAGATAACAGACCTACCTAAATTTGTTTCTTCAAAAGATTAGTTTCTTTAAAAGGTATTGTTTTTAAGTTTTCAAATTGAGTGGAAATTTTTAGAATTTTATGACATGTAAGCAAATTGTTTTAAGTCAAGAAAATGAAAATGGCTGCTAAGGGAGCCTCTGTCATTCCATAGGAATAGTTTTTTAAGGTCATAAAAGGAAAAAAGTAACTAATGCAATATGAAATCTTTAACCACCAGAAATGGCTGTTCCAAACTAAACCAGTTTATCACAGTGATGGGACATAGTATAAAAAGGAGACAAAAATCTGTCTACATCATGTGGGAAGCCGCAAGATGAATATGTTGCACTTTCTTTCAGAAACAAGAAAATGAAAGAATGTAGAGAACATAGCCTATCCCTGCACCTAGGCTGTTAGTCTCTAATAACTACAAGCTGCCAAATCACTGCCACATGAAAGCCCCAGACTCCCTCTCCCTTGCCATGCAGGGCAGACAAAAGAAAGAGGCTACAGGAGCACAGAAACAAAATGGTACAAATCAGGCTAAAAAGTTCAAGGCTGAAGGTGCTGTATCAGCTTACCATACGTCTCCGATCTACTCTCCTCTGAACTAGACTTTGTCTTCTTGGAGGAGCTGTCTGCACAAAAGCGGGAGAAAAGGAGAAAGATATAGAAAATATGGAGACTGACGTAAAAGTCATGAAAAAAGAATGAATCATGATCAAATTAAATCGTGCAAAACATAAACAAGGTGTGAACACCACAGGTGACAGCATTTAGAACAAGCCATGAACAACACATTCTAAAGATTTATCATAGAAAAGACAATTAAAAACACATTTATTCATACAATGACACATGGATAGAGAAATTCTTTAGAATAGAATTCTAATGACTATATAGATAGAGATACAGGTTAATATCTTTAATATAGATCACTGAATAAAAGTTCCTAAATCTGTCTTTGGAGAGAACAATTCAACAGATCAACAATATGCAATAAATCAATGTAATAAAACCATCAGGGTTTTTTTTGGAGTGAGGTAGAAACTTGTAGCCCCTAAAGAGTAACTCCTAATACTGTATGAAAAGCCTTTGGGTCCCATGATCTCAAATTTATATGAGAAACATAAAATATTCTCTCTCAAACTGAGATCTAGTGTGTAAACACATTATATACTCCTTAATCCAAATCTCCTAAATTGACCACAATGAATATTTATTTCTACTTTTCCTATCTAAGAATGTAGGGAATTATAAACATTGTTATTAATTTCTTATAGATTTGCTTTTCTTTGTTGGATAAGACTTGTTAATCTACAAGTTCACTTAAAACACTTTTGTCCTCCCAAAAGGAAAAAATAGCTTATTAAAAAAAAAAAAAAAAAAAAAAAAAAAAAAAAAAAAAAAAAAAAAAAGTTGCTGTGAGCCATCTTATATTAAAACATAAACTATGTTTATTTTCCTTTAAAAATAGATTTCTCTTCACAAGTCTTAGACAAGCAACATACTTTCTTTGCCTCATTTTATCACAAAATCCCATAGAACCACACAACTGAACATTATACCATAGGGGCACACACACACACATGAACACACATGAATTTCAAAAGTCATAAAAGAATCAGACAGTTTTATAAACTAAATGTTTAAGTGGATTTATGTATAGATAGGGTTAAAAAGAAGAAAGGAAAGCTCTATGAGTGTGGGTATGTGTGTGTATTATAACAGTGAGTTTACCTTTTGAAAGCAGATTCTGAATGCCCAGAAACAAAAGAAGATCATGCAACACTATTTACATAAAGTCAAATGCATTCATACTCAAAAACTACATGCATAATGAATGTTTCAGGAAGGGACCCAAAATATTACTAAGGTTTCATGTCAGATGTGTATATGTATTTTAAATTCACCACACCAAGACAAGAAAAAAATTTCAATATTCACTTGTTTTTATAAAATTAGATCAATTATTTATTTGATTTCACATTAAATGCTAATTCATTACTATATTTTGAAAAATTACATAAATTTTCCATTGTTATAATTTTGCATTTATGACATTTTGAACACGTGTGTTTTTTATGCTAAGTCAATGACAAGAAATATAACACCAACTTATATTGGTTACTGTGAAGAAAAAATGATTTGTAAATTCTATATAAATAGACAGTGGTAATAAGCAGGGACTATATATATTTTTCCAAACAAAAGTTTTTATTCCACAGCTAAAAGCCATTATATGACTGAATGCTACAGACTATTTAAGCAATTCTATGTCAATCTCTTCTAAACTATCCACTCTTACAATGAAGATGGATGTTGTTACCTGTGGGGTCAAAGTCATGTGATGTACTGCGTTCAACTTTCTGCTTCTTATCTGTTGGAGACTCTCGGGTCAAAATACTTGCATGCCTAAGTTTAAAATAGATAATAAATAGGTTGGTAAGTAAATAAAAAGATAGATGAATAAATATTTAAACAAAATAACTTCATGTCAATTTTAGAATCACTAGGATAGAAACTGCAAAAAAAAACAAACCCCAAAAGCAAAAACCCTAAAAGCTAAGTAAGTTTTACAATAGGAACAAAGAAAAAGAAAGTAATTCTCTTTTGCTCTATATCTAATGTTTTACTTTTTTTCCTTATTCTCTTAAGTAACTTAAAACTTTAGTTTCTCCAACATGCAATATGTATGCTTTTTCAATAATCAGATATATTTGTAAACATTTAAAATGCCATTTTCTCTTTACAGTTTACATTTGTATTTATACAAAAGTTTGTTCAAAAATTTAGTGGGTTCTTTAAAGAATGATCATTCATTTGACAAATAAGAACCCAAGCACTTGGAAGTGGCAGCTGGTGCAAATCTAATTTCTGTTAAAGGGTGAAAATAGAAATGTAACTGCCATTTCCTTGGGTTCTACAAACTCAATCATATAAATACTAGATTTAAGAGTGAAAGACCTAGGTTCAAGTTCCAACTTTGATATTACCTACATAACTATGGGCAAACCATTTAGCCTTTCTAACCCTCAATTTCTTCAAGTGTAAATTGGGAATAAGAACTTGCAAATCTATGTAGAAATGTTATCTGGAAAAAAAAACAACAACAACAAACTTTTTAAGTTGTAAAAGTTATTTCTACATATGAATTATTAATAATTAATCTTCATTGTCTTCTTGTCCATCTGTTCTAAAAGATAGATAACTAGTCAGGAAGCCAAGGTAACTAATAATATTAGGCAAACTATACCCCTACCTATTCTAAATGGGGGGAAGGATTTTCTATAAAATTTTAAGTAATTTTTTGGATAATTATGTTAAGATGAGAGATGAAAAAAGGACAGCTAATTATTTTATCCCTGTATGCATTTCACATGTAAATACTACATACCTAAATTTAAAATTTAATTCTGTGCAAAGTTAAAATTCCTAAAACATCTAAAAATTGATTCAGATTCTTATGATATGCCAGCATGCCAAAACTCATTTTTTTAAAATGAGGGCCAACTACAGTCATACACATGATTAAAAACAAAACAAAACAAAACAAAAAAAAAAAACACAAAAAACTTTAAACTAGCAATATACTTCTACTATTGCATCCAAGCTAATTCATTTCCTAAAATGGTTAGAAAGACTGAAAATGAAGTACATTCATGGATTGCAACCCTAAATACCATTTAACATCAGTTTAATTGGTTATTGGACAATAACCAATATTTTAAAATCTACTACAAAAATATTATTAATACTATTTTGTAAAAATGAAGTAAGACATTAGATACCTTTTACAATTGTAAAATATTCTAATATTTTGGAGGTTTTTAAAAATTAATATTTTTCTGCAATTCACTTTTTCAATCCTAATATCCTTAAATAAAAATGTGACCTGTGATGTTTTATACTAAATTCAAAAGGTCTAACTCTTATAATGGAATGACTGAGAAACTTAAAAGTTTACTGTACTGAACTTACCTTATAGGTTTTTTGAGGGGAAACCTGAAACAAAGAAAA
The DNA here is from genome assembly GCF_048593235.1 of Sminthopsis crassicaudata. Classification (NCBI taxonomy): domain Eukaryota; kingdom Metazoa; phylum Chordata; class Mammalia; order Dasyuromorphia; family Dasyuridae; genus Sminthopsis; species Sminthopsis crassicaudata. The sequence goes on along the minus strand of NC_133619.1, from coordinate 397,990,824 downwards.
AAAAGTTAACAATGAAATAACTTCTTCTAATATTGTATCAAATAGCCTAAACTGGAAGTTTGTTTCCATCCAAACCTATGATTTAATTGGTACGAGGGAACTCCAACTATGGAAATACTTTCACCAATGCAAATGAGCAACTCCTCTCAGAGCCTTAGAAAGCTGTCCATAGCAATGTGGAATTAAGTGGCTAATCAAAAAGAGGTCTCAATGGAAAAAGTTTAAGAAGCCTTGATCTAAACCATGTTTATTATCTCCATTAAGGGGTAGCATTACTCTATAAAACAGCCTCTTATGCTTAAAGATTGCATTGATTTCCCTTATAGTAAACAGAAATGTATTTCTCTACAACTCTCATTATTTCTGGTTCTGTTCTCTAATGCTATGCAGAACAACTTTAATTCCTCTTTTATATTTATTTTGTAGTCCTCCAAAAAACTAAACACAGTTTCCATGTCCTAGTTCTTAAAGCAACTCTCCTCTTTGCCAAACTAAACATACTCAGTTCCTCTAGTCAATTCTCCAAGAGCCACATATTCTCCAGTTGCCTCACCATCCTGATTCCCATCCTCTGTGTACATCCCAGAGCTTGTTATTGTTCTGTGAACACAGTATTCTTTAGGGTAGAGTATTAATAATACTAACCACTATCCTTGTATTTATTTAAATTTCTTATCTACACACACACACACACACACACACACACACACACACACACACACACACACACACACACACACAGCATGGTTTGTAAAAGCACTTTATATATAGATAGATAGATAGATAGATAGATAGATAGATAGATAGATAGATAGATAGATAGATAGATATTTTTTCCCCCCCATTTTCTCCTTAAACCATCAGATGGTAGTTCTTTGGTTGACTAACAGGAATCTCATTACTATTAAGTATCAAAGCCTGTAAAATAACCTAGGTCTCTTTTGATTTCCTGGCAGCATTTTGTTCAACATACTACACTGTCATTAAGACTATAACTTCCCTCATAATGAGCACTATTGCTTCTATTAATGAAAATGAATATCCAATTAGCTTACTTTTTCTGCTAGTAAAGAACACCCCAAAATAATGATGGTGATCATTACTGATGTAACAGTGTATATACATTATCTCATTTGTATTCAACTCTTCTATAAGTACTTTTTCCCATTTTACTTAGAAGGAAACTGAGGTTTCATAGGTTAAAAGATCTGCCAAGTTCACACAATAACTTGGAAGACCTAGGATTCACATCCAAGTCCTAAATTAAATTCTAATCCTTTTCTCACCATATAATATGCTACTTCTCCCGAGTGCATAGTCTTAACCAGTGTACTGGGGCAGTTTATAATATGATCAAAAAGCATCAACTTTTTTCCTCTATGCAAATTGAATTATTTTTCTCCATATGCTGACTTTTGGTCATTTCTATTTTTAAATTACCCAGATCCTAATGCTTCATAATAGTACTATATTACCTTCCTAAAAACTCCTAAAAGTTTTTTTTTTCCTCAATCACTTATTTCTCAAAGAATTTCTTAACCAACTAGGGTGGGCCGTCCAATTAAGACTTTTAAATTAAAATTATTATAAAAAAAAGAAATCTTAAAAATATTAAGTTATGATTTTATAACAATTACTAAAAGATGAGAAAGGATATACACAAAAAATAAAAATAAATGTCATTAATTCTATTATCTTTTATTTCAAAAATATATTCTTTTTTTGTAAATCCACTGATTAGAAAAATGTCATCTTCTGTTACATTTTTATCAATCTCATCATTCTTATTGGTGTACAGCATTAAACAACAAATCTAATTTTTGTTAATGGAAGAAAATAGAAATGTGCTGCCATTTTCTTTGGTTCTACAAACTCAATCATATAAAATACTACTCTAAAGATTTTTCTTTTAGGATAAAACTTCTTTCTTTGAAGAGATGATTTTCTTGAGGTAAAAAACTAAATATATTGACAGTCAAAATGGCACAGTCAAAATGAGACTCACCTCTGCTCTCCCAAATTCCTCACCAATCAACTTTAAAATAACTCCTCAAATCAAATTCTGGAGCAACAGAACCAACAAGGATGAAACAATATTGTGGAGCAGGAAACCATATGCAGTCAAAAGGAAAGGTCTTTCCAACAGGATGATGGCTGGACTTGGAGTCCAGTCACATTAGAGAGGGAGTGGTGGAGTCACTAGCCTCACTAGCTTCCAAAGTCTCTGTGGAAGCATTTCCTCAATGACAATAGCAGTTTCAACACTTTTCAACATATATTGTAAGGAGGTCTGACAATCGGTGAGAAGGAGATTGTAGGGGACCCTTTGATGGCACTAGGTGCAGGAACCTATCATATTGCCCATATTCAGTTCTAGGTCGAAGTCCCAGAAGCATTAGAACACTGGTGTTTTCAGCCCAGTGGAGCAGGGTTCAGAGCAGAGAAAAATACTTATGGTCAATTATAGACCAAAGTACAGGCCAAGAAGGCAGTGACCACACCTCTTCTCAAATTATACCATCTTGGAAGAACTGAAAATCCATAGACCTCACAGAGCTAGCTCTAAAAATAGCAGCAAAAAAGGTCTGAAGCTTGAGACACTCCCTCCATTCCAAATGAAAGCCCAACTTCAACATAAAGTACTAAGTCTAGAAACAGACTGAAGAAAATGAGCAAACGAAATTGACCCTAGAAAGCTACTATGGTGGCAAGAAGGTCAAGACACAAACTCACAAAAAGACAACAAAGTCAAAACTGCTGCTTCCCACCTCAATAGAACAAAACAGTGAATTGGTCACAGATCTATTAAGAATTCCTGGAAGTGCCCAAAAAGATTTTTAAAATAAAAAAGAGAGGTAGAGGAAAAGCTGGGAAAAGAAATAACAATGACACAAGAAAATCATGAAAACAAAGTCAATAGCTTGGTAAAACAGCCATAAAAAATACTGAAGAAAATTAACACTTAAAAAAGACAAAAGAATGCAGACAAGATTAGAAGGGAAGCAATAAACTGGGTAACCTTTTTATATTTAAGGGTTCAGATAAAGGCCTCACTTCTAAAATGTATAGAGAAATGACTCAAATATAAGAATTCAAGCCATTCTCCAATTGATAAATGGTCAAAGGATATGAATTTTCAGATGAAGAAATTAAAATCATTTCTAGTCATATGAAAAGGTGCTCTAAATCACTATGGATCAGAGAAATGCACATTAAGACAACTCTGAGATACCACTACACACCTGTCAGATTGACTAAGATGACAGGAAAAGATATTGATGAATGTTGGAGGGGATATAGGAAAACTGAGTCACTAATATACATTATTGGTGGAATTGTGAATGAATCCAGCCATTCTGGAGAGCAAAAATTATCAAACTATGCTTCTACTAGGCTTTTATATCCAAAGGAAGGAAAGGGTCCCACATGTGCAAAAATGTTTGTGGCAGCCCTTTTTGTACTGGCAAGAAACTGGAAACTGATGGATGCCCATCAAATGGAGAATGGCTGAATAAATTATGGTATATGAATGTTATGGAGTACTATTACTCTATAAGAAATGACCAGAAGAATGATTTTAAAAAGGCCTGGAGAGACTTACATGAACTGATGCTAAGTGAAATGAGAAGAACCAGGAGATCATTGTACCTAGCAACATCAATATTTTATACCGATCAATTATGATGAATGTGACTCTTTTCAACAAGGAAATGATTGAGGACAGTTCCAATAATTTTGTGATGAAGAGAGCCATTTATACCCAGAAAGAGGACTGTGGGAACTAAGTTGTAATCCATATATAGCATTTTTCACTCTTTTTGTTACTGTTTGCTTGCATTTTGTTTTCTTTCTCATTTTTTCCCTTTATGATCTGATTTTTCTTGTTCAGCAAGACAATTGTATAAATATGTTTACATATACTGGATTTAACATATATTTTAACATGTATAACATATATTGGATTACTTGCCATGTAGGGATGGTAGTGAGAGGGAAAGAAGGGAAAATTTGGAATACAAGGTTCTACAAGGGTCAATGTTGACAAATTATTTGTGCATTGTTTTGAAAACAAAAGGCTTTTATTTAAAAAAAAAAAAAAGACAAAGAAATGGTCCAATGATATAAAAGGTACAAAAATCTACTGAAAAACTTGTTAAAAAGCAGAATTGGCCAATTAGAAAAAAGAGGTACAAATATTCATTGAAGAAAAGAATTCTTTAAATAGTAAAAATGACCAAATGGAAAAGGAAATATAAAAAACTCACTGGAAATAAAAATTATTCCTTAAAAATTAGAATGGGGGTGCAGCTAGGTGGCACATCAGATAGAGCACCAGACCTAAAGTCAGGACCTGAATTCAAATCTGACTTCAAACACTTAACACTTCTTAGCTGTATGATTCTGGACAAGTCACTTAACCCCAACTGCCTCAGCAAAAAATAAACAGAAGAATAAATAAACAGAAAAATAAATAAAGATTAGAATTCGGCAAATGGAAAGTAATAATTTCATGTGACATGAAGAGCCAATAAAATCAAAAGAATGAAAAAATTGAAGAAAACGCTAACTCTCATTGAAATTATTTGGAAAATAAATCCCAGAGATATAATTTAAGAAGGGACTACCTAAAAATCATGATTTAAAAAAAAAAGAAATCTAGACATCTTTCAAGGAATTAGCAAAGAAAACTGCCCTGATATCCTGAAACCTGAAGATAAAATAGAAATGGAAAAAAAATCCATCTTTTAAAGGGATCCCCAAATGAAAACCCCTAGGAATAGTTTAGCCACATCCCAGAGTTTCCAGGTCAAGAAGAAAACACTACAACCAGCCAAAAGGAAGTAATATGAAAATCATGGAACCACAATGAGGATAACATAACATTTGACAGCTTCTCTATTAAAGGACTGAGGAGCCTGGAATGTGATTTTGTGGAAAGCAGCAAAAAGGCTAGCATTACAAACAAGAATTAGCTACCCAGGAAAACTGAATATAACCTATCAGAAGAAAACATATTCAATGAAATATATGATTTTCAAGCTTTGCTTTCAATATAAGACTCATGAGAAGCATTGAAAAGGTAAATAGAAAAGAGAAATCATAAGGGATTCAATAAAATTAAAAACTGTATACATTCCTACACTGGAAGATACTTGTAACTTTTTGTTTGTTTACACTATATCAGTCTTTTTTTCAACATTTCTTATTTATTTTTTCTGCTTATACATATATATTAACTTTTTAAATACACATTTCTTTATGAATCATGTTAAAAGAGAAAAATCAGAACAAAAGGGGGAAAAACAGAGGAAAGGAAAAAGAAAAAAGGAAAAAAATTAATATAGCATGTGTTGATTTACATTCAATCTCCACAGTTCTCTTTCTGGATGCAAATGGCATTTCTATCCAAAGTTAATTGGGAATGCCTTGGATCACTAAATCACTGAAAAGAACCAAGTCTTTCATTGTTGGAACACTGCACAATCTTGATGTTATTATATATAATTATTTCTGGCTTTGTTTCACTCAACATCAGTTCATGTAAATCTTTCCAGGCCTTTCTAAAATCAACTTGTTTATTGTTTTTTTATGGAATAATAATATTCTATTACCTTCATATACCACATCTTATTCAGCTACTCCCTAAGGGATGGGCATCTACCCATTTTCCAATCCTTTGCTACCACAAAAAGAGCTGCTACAAACATTTTTGTATGTGTGAGTCCTTTTCCCTCCTTCTATAATTTCCTTGGGATACAGACCCAGGATTGATACTGTTGGGTCAAAGGGTATGCACAGTTTTACCGCCCTTTGGGCAGAGTTCCAAATTGCTCTTCAGAATGGATGGATCAGTTCATAACTTCATCAACAATGCATTAGTGTCCCAGTTTTCCCATAGCCCCTCCAACATTTATTATTTTTTCCTCCAGTCTGAGAGATATGAAGTGGTACCTCAAAGTTGTTTTAATGTACATTTCTCTAATCAAGAGTAATTTGGAGCATTTTTTCATATGACTATAGATGGCTTTAATTTGTCATCTGAAAACTGTCTATTCACATTCTTTGACCACATCAATTGAGGAATGACTTGTATTCTTATAAATTTGATACAGTTCTTTATATATTTTAGAAATGAGATCTTTATCAGCTTTGTACTTGACTTTTAATCTTGTTTAAGTTGATTTTGTTTGTGCAAAACCTTTTTAATTTAATGTAATCAAAATTGTCTATTTTGCATTTCATAATGTTCTCTAGTTCTTCTTTGGTCAAAAATTCCTCCCTTCTCCAAAGATCTGATAGGTAAATTATCCCTTCTTCTCCTGCTTTATTTATGGTATCATCCTTTACACACAAATCATGTATCCATTTTAACCTTGTTTTAGTATGAGGTGTGAGATATAAGTCTATACTGAATTTCTGACAAATTATTTTCCAAGTTTTCTCAGTAATTTTTGTGAAACAATGAGTTCTTATTCCAGAAGCTGGAGTTTGAGGGTTTATCAAATACTAAGTTACTACACTCATTGATTATTATGTTTTGTGTGTCTAACCTATTCTACTGGTCCACCATTCTATTTCTTAGCCAGTACCAAATGTTCTTGATGACTGCTGCCTAATAATATAGTTTTAGGTTTAGTACTACAGTAGAATGGAGTGAATTATTTCATAAAAGAGAAGAATTTTTACAGTGGTGGAAAAGAAGAATGGTTGGCAGGTAATACTTGAACTTTACTCTTATCTAAATTGGCTCAAGTAGAAGGGGAGGGGCTAAGAGAAGGAAAGCGTGACAGAAGAGAAAGCAGATTAAGAGAGACAGTGATCAGAAGGAAAACATACTTTTGAGGGAAGTCAGAGTAAGTGGAAAAACAGAAAGAATAAGGGTATAGCATAGAGGGAAATACACAGTAATCATAACTGTGATATGAAGGGGATGAACTCACCTACAAAAAAAAAAAAACATGAAAATTTCATCATAAACAGTAACAACAATATTACACAGTGACTATTTGTAAATGACTTAGGTATTCTCAGCAATACAATGCTCCAAGATAATTCCAAGGATTCATAATGAAAAATGTTATCAACACCCAGAGAAAGGATTGATGAAGTCTGAATATAGATAAATGAAGAGTTTTTCTTAACTTTATTTTGTTTGGGGTTTGGGGGGGAAAGGAGGTAGGAAGGAAGGAGTCTGTGTTTTCTTTTACAAAATGGCTAATATGGAAGTGTTTTGCATAACTGCACATGAATAATCTATATTAAAACTGCTTGCTTTCTCAAAGAAGGAGAGAGATGGGAATGAATTAGGGAGAGAATCTAAAATTCAAAATTAATTTTTAAAATACATTAAAAATTATCTTTACATGTAATTCAAAATAAAATTTTAAAACACTAAAAAATTAAAAAATAAACCTGAATAATTTTTTAAAAACTAAATTTATCAAGAGGTATTGATCTTAAGTACCTGATTCACAGTAAGTACTCAAATAGTTGTTGAATCAATGTTTATTTTTAAATGGTCTTCTCATTATTGAATATCTTTCTGCTTTTCTTTTTGCAATCCCTTCTAAATTCAAATAAAATAAAAACTTACCCATAAATACAGTATGTCAAAAAGATTAAAAGAAACTTACACGTCACAGAATCACCTCCCTGAATGAATAATCAATGTGGGTCAGCACACTTTCTGTAATTCACACTTGCCTAGAATGCTAAGAATTTAAGTTACCTGCCCAGCATCACAAAGCAGGTCTGTGTCAGAGATAGAACTTGTACCCAGATCCTCCTGGTTTTAGAGCTAGTTCTCTTTTCACTGCCTCTCTTTAAAATAATATCAACTCTAAATTTCCATTATTCAATCAACAAGTTATCTGTCTATGTATTTTAGTCACCTATAATTTCATCAGTAATTGGAACTTTTATCATGGAACTTATTCTTTGATTACCAACTGGCAGTTGCTGGGTCAGAGAACTTCATCAGGTATTAAGAAGTTAAGTGATTTACACATGAGCACACTATGAGTTGATAGAACTTGAAGCCAGGGCTTCCTACCTATCCATATATAAGATAACTAGAATTTAAATTTAAAAGTGTTTCATATATATGAGCTTACTTGATCTTCACAACAGCTCCTTGAAAGCATATAAATAATATTGTGATTTCAGCAATAAAATTGAGGCTTTAAAGAGAAATAATTGCCCATGTTACATATTTAGATTTGAAAAGTCAGGTTTTGGAAATTGAGAGTTGTATATATATGGTTGTGATAGAATACTACTGTGCTATCAGAAATGATGAGCAGGTGAAATTCAGAAAACTCCAGAAAGACTTATAAGAACTGATGCTAAGTGAAGTTAAGTAGAACCAAGAAAATGCTAACAGTAAGATTGTGTGATGATCAACTAAGATCAACCTAGTTCTCTACGTTTTTTTCCCCTTTTGTTCAGATTTTTCTTTCTCAACATGATTCAAGAAAATTCCAAAAGACTCATGATAGAAAATAATATCCACATCCAGAGAAACAACTGATGGGAATCTAAATACAGATCAGAGTATTCCATTTTCACTTTTTTTGTGTTTTTTCCCCTTTGGTTATGTTTTTTCTTTTACATGTCTAATGTAGAAATGTTTTACATGATTTCACATTAAACCTGTATCAGATTGCTTGCCATCTTCAGGAGAGTAGAGGAGAGAAAGAGGAGGAAGAGAAGGAAGAGGAGAAAAATTTGGAAGTCAAAATATTTCAAAAAAGGAATGTTGGAAATTATCTTTACATATAAAGGAGAAAAAATACTATTAAACTTTAAAAAATATAATTTTTTTAAGAGTCAATATTTGAACCTAGGTTTTGGACACAAGTCCATTGATCGTTCTACTACATCACAACTTACAGCTGACATCCAGAATTCCTTGGATAATGAAATAAATTCCTTTGAAATAGAAAACCTGTATTACAGATCTGTTAAAACAAGGTCCACTACCATCAGAACGTCAAGCTATTAATTATACTTTTATTTATTTATTCAATTTCATATTGAGTTTTTGGGATATACTAAGCAGTTTTAGGAAGCTGTTCTTTTGATATAATTTGCAGTATATAATTGGTACAATATTAAATGAGACTGATAAAACTGAGGTTCCAATCCCATGTCAGTGACTTAAGAGTAAAAATAATATACTAAGAATGATTCTTGGCTACTAAGAAGTGATTCTAATACGGAAAGAAAAGGAAGATAAAGGAGTTAACAGCCACAGGGAATCAAATGATTTTGATAAGGCAATAATAGTCTATTCCATTTTTGCCCCAGAATAGATATAAGTATTTGGATTAGGATCCATATGTAACAGAGAGTGTTTTTTCTTAATCAGTTGTATATGCAAATATGTGCTGGATTTCCCAAAACAAATGGTTTGTACATAAACATTCACTGTTATTTAAATATATATATATATATGTATATATATTTGCAAATATAATCATATATTTAATATTTGCTTTATGTAGTCAAACCATTAATCTACTATGAACATATCAAAGGAACTACATTAATCTTTTCTCCAATAGTCCTCATATCCAAGACATATAAGAAACTGACTCAAATTTTTAAGAATAAAAGCCATTTTCAAAGACAGAGATAAACAAATGATACAAACGGGCAGTTTTCAAAGAAAGAAATCTATGCTAATCAGCAATCAAATAAAAAAGGGCCAAATTACTAATTATCAGAGAAATGCAAATTAAAACAATTCTAAGGATTCCCTTTACATCAATCAGATGGCTGGAAAACCTAAGACAAACAGGAACATTAATGCACTCTGAATAGGTCTAGATATTCTGAAAACAATTTGAAACTATGCCCAAAAGTCACTAACCTGTTCATTCTTTTGACTCAGGGATCTAATCCAAGTGAAATCAAAGCAAAAGGGAAAAAAACCCATATGCATAAAAATATTTAAAGCAACACTTTTTATTACATGAAAAAAACTGCAAGCTAAGGAGGTACCATCTATTTAGAATTAGCCAAACAAATTGTAAAATATTAATGTACTGAAATATAATTTGTATCATAATGGACTAAAATATTTATAATATATTAATGCACTATAAAAATGATGAAAAGAATGGTTTCATGAAAAGATTTGTATAAATTGATACAAAGTTAAAAGAACAGAACCAAAAGAACAATTTAAACAATAAACTGTGCAAAAACAAGTAACTTGGAAAATTTAAGAATTCTAATTAACGTATTAACCAACCATTATTCCAGAAGGTCAGTGATAAAGCATGCTATTCATTTCCTGAGAGTCAAAGAGTGATTCAAGTTGAAGAGTAAAATGTTCATTTTCCTTAATGAACTGAACCAGCTACACCCAGGGAAAGAACTCTGGGAGATGGCTATGAACCGCTACATAGAATTCCCAATCCTTCTATTTTTATCCACCTGCATTTTTTATTTCCTTCACAGGCTAATTGCACACTATCTCACAGTCCTATTCTTTTTGTACAGCAAAACAACATATATTATACTTAATTTATACTTTAACATACTTAACATGTATTGGTCAACCTGCCATGGGGGGGAGGGGAAAACTGGAACAAAAGGTTTGGCAATTGTCAATGCTGTAAAATTACCCATGCATATAGCTGGTAAATAAAAACTATAATTAAATTTTTAAAAAAAAAATGTTCATTTTCCAATACCGTCAATGGGTGAATATGTTTAACTTGACTTTATTATTTGTATATATTAGTTATAAAGATTTTTATATTTTATATATTTTTTAAAAACCAGACTGTACATAAAAAATACTTTCATGTACTATCATCCTCATCATTTTTCCAAATGTACATACATAAGAAAAACTCTTCTCAAATAATGTTTGTTGAATACAGAATTCAGAAAATGTGATAAATAAACCTAAGTTTTCAAAATTCACTTTATCTTTTTTTTTTTTCCAGAGACTGGAACATTTGCTCTTCTCTGATCTTTTTGCAGCTCCCTTTATTCTCAATTCCTCAGGGATTACTTAATATCACTTCAACAGAATGTGGGGTGAAATTCACAGCAAGAAAGCCAATTCATTTAGAGTAATTTAATGATCCTGTTTCAGATTTAAATTCTATCCTTAAATCTGCCTTAACTATTTCTGTTCTACAGTTTTCAGCCTAAAGATCATTCTCTAAACAAGGGATTAACTTTTTTTGTGCCACACGCCCCTTTGACAGGCTGGTGAATTCTATGGGATTCTCAGGATAATATTTTTAAATGCATAAAAACTATCAGAAAGGAAAGCAATTATATTTAAATACACTGATCAAAATATTTTTTAAAACAAATTTATGGGTCTTAGATTAAGAAACCCTGCTCTGAATAAAGAAGATAAATAGAAGTATCAGAGTAGAAGACTGACAGCTATAAAGGACCTTTGAGGTAACAATGCAATTCCCTTTTTACAGAAGATAAAATTGAGGCTCTGTAATAAGTAATCATTTGTACAAGATCATCTAGATGGTTGATAATGGCTAGAGTCCAGATTCTAATTCAGGTCTTTGACTCCCAAATTCCTTGAAGGAAAGGAATGTGCCAAATATTTGATAAATATTAAATGTATCTAAAAATCTCAGCTTTTGCAAGATGGCTTTCCTGGTTTCCATTAATGCTACTGCATTCCCTCTGAGATTATCTCCAATTTTTTTTCTGTACACAAGACAAATTGTCTTACTGCAGTTTTAAGCTATGAAGGAACTAAACTGCACAAAGATTTTGATTGGAAGTTCTAGTGGAAAAGCAGACTAGATTTATAAAATTATCTTGGATCAGGAATCTGAAAGTGGTACCTCCCTTAATTTCTCTGTATCTCTCTTCCTTTACCTTCCTACCTTCCTCCCTCCCTCCCTCCCTTCCTCCCTCTCTCCCTATTTTCTGAAGGCTTCTGCAAACATATAGCTACAGATTCTGAAAATATAAAAACGGCTTTCAAGATCAAGAAAACTCAAAGGCCACTTCACCCAAAAACCTGATGAAAGGAATACCTTTGGTAATCATCAGATATGGATTTGAATATAGGTCCAGTCAGTTCTCCTTGCATTGTACCATTACAATCCAATAAAAATTTAAGAAGCACTTATTTTGTGAGAAGCACCACACTAAATGCAGGAGATATAAAGTCAAAGGAGGCTCCAATTGTTAACACAAATAACTGGCTGGTTCAGTTACAGAACACTCAGGCAAAACACTTGAAAGTGTCAGGATTTTAAATTAGTTCAGAAAACAAAAAAGACTGAAGGAATAAACAATATTCACATATGTTATGGGCCAGAACTCAGAACTTGAAACAATGGTACTAAGTCAGTGGAATTGATAGACAATAGTTATCTAATTTAGCATGGTTCAGTATGATTGATTTAATCCAACAACAAGATGTTATGGGCCAGACCTTGAAACAACGTACTAAGTGGAATTGAGGTGACAATGGTTACATCTAGTTTAGCATTGATTTAATCCTATGACAAATAATGGTTTCCTAGTGATATAATGATTGGTTTGTACTCAGTGTGGCACTTATAAACTACAAGTCTCAGCCAGGGAGGTTCAGAGACAAATGGACAGAAGGCTGGAGGCTGAAGCCCAAGCCCAAGCTCAAGCCCAAGCCCTTGGACTCAAGACAGATTCATTCCATCTCACACCACCTTGGTGGCAAGCCCTCTACTGAAACCAAGACTCCAGAAGGCCCCCAGAAAACTAGCAGAGCCCCAAGTGAAGGAGACAAGACTTTGAAGGAGACAATAAAGAATTTAGACTTTAACACCTGGCTGTACTTGTGGTGATTACTGAACTGAAACAAAGGCTGCCTCCAGAGACCTCCAGGAAACCTCAACAGAGAACATGACATTTTAGAGAGAACAATACACACATAGTTTATAAATAAGTTGAAAAAGCCAATCAAAATATCTTAGGATTTGAATCCCAGCTTCAGTCCACTTCAAATTCAAGTAAAAGGAACCTATCAATCATTTTCAATGTTAAAATTTATTTTTAAATTAGAATAGGATAGAAACATAATATGACATTTCAGTCTAGCCTACTACTAGCCTTTTAAGATTCCCCCCCAAATTTTTAACATTTTTATTTGAAGTTTTGAGTTTCAAATTTTATACTTCCCTCTCTCTCGCCTACCTAGCATACTAAGCAAATATGAAAAGGAGCTTGTAATAAAACAAGAATGAAAGTGAAAAATAGCATTTTGAGTCTATATTCAATCAATATAAGTTTTTTTTTTCCCTTGTGAGAGATAGCATACTTCATCACTGGTCCTTTGGTATTGTCATATCATTGTAACTGTTAGGAATAGCTAAATCATTCATGATTCTTCATCAAATAATATTGCTTGTTATTGCATAAAATATTCTCCTGGTTCACTGTGAATTAGTTCATGCAAATCTTGCCAGATATCTCTGAAATTGTCTTGCCTAGCATTTCCTAAAGTAAAATCACATTCCATTACAAGCATATACCACAATATGTTTAGCTATTCTCCAATTGAAGGACATTTCTTTAATTTCCAATTCTTAGTCACCACAAAAAGAGTTGCTATGAATATTTTTGTACAAAAAGATCTTTCCTCCCTTCTTTTTAGATGTCTTTGGGATATGAGCAGCAGTGGTATTGGTGGATCAAAGGGTATACACAGTTTTATAGTCCTTTGGGTATAGTTCCAAATTGCTCTCCAGAATGGCTGAATAAGTTCATAACACCATTAACAGAGTATTAATGCCCCAATTCTCCTGCATTCCCTCCAACATGCAACAGTTTTCTTTGTTCTCATACTAGACACTCTGATAGGGGTAAGGTGGTACCACAGGGTTGCTTTAATTTGCATTCTTTGGAACAATAGTGATTTGGAGCACTTTTTTCATATGAATTCAAATAGTCTTGATTTCTTTGACTTTAAACTGCCTCTTCACAGGTTCTTACTAAGTGCTAAGTCAGTACTTAATTCTCTAGTTCACACCTTTGGTTCTGGCCTTTAAGGGGAGTTTACCCCTTTGAACTTCTGAGGAGGAGTTTACATATGAAAAGGAGTTTACACAACCTTTAAAAGGAGCAAGTTCATTGGTTGAAGTAATTTTCCCACAAGCCCTTGAGTTCTTACACGCCCATTCTCTGGGAGGATAAAAGAAGACAACATCGAGCAAGGAATGAGTCTACTCTAGGACAGAGTTGGGATGGCACTCTGGAGGAAGAAGAGTCTAGTCTGGGATTGAATTGAGACAGCAGATCTCCTCCCAGAGAGTGATCAGCAGTTTCTGGAGACAACAGAACATTACAGGGAATGACTTGAATTTTTATAAATTTCACTCAATTCTTTCTGTAGCTGAGAAATGAGGCCTTTATCAGACATATTTGTTGCAAAAATTTTCTCCCCAGTTTTCTGATTTCCTTAAATTTGGTTCCACTGGTTTTATTTGTACAAAAACTTTTTATAATTTCACAATCAAAATTATCTGTTTTACATTTTGTAGTGTTCTCTATATCTTTTTTTAGTCTGAAATTATTCCAATATGAACAAATCTAACATATAACTATTCCATACTCTTTTAATTTGCTTATGGTATCACCCTTTATGTATAAATAATGTACCCATTTTGACCTTATGTTGGCATATAGTGTGAGATGTTGATATATATCTAGTTTGTACCTCTGCTTTCCAGTATTCTCAGTAAATTTTGTCAAATAATGACTTTTTGTTTTAAAAGCTTAGATCTATGGGTTTATTATATACTAGTTTATTATAGCCATTTACTATAATGTAGTTTCTACCTAATCTATTCCACTGACCTACCACTCTATTTTTTAATCAGTACTAGGTTGTTTTGATAAATACCACTTTAAAATACAGTTTGAGATATGTGGTTAGACTACCTTCTTTCACATTATTTTTCACTAATTTTCACTAATTCCCTTAATATCTTTGAGCTTTTGTTCTTCCAGATGTTCTTCCTCATTTTTTCTAGCTTTATAAATTATTTTTTTGATAGTTTGAATGGTATGGCACTGAATAAATAGAGTAATTTAGATAAAATTTTCATCTTTATTATATTGGCTTTGCCTACCAATCTGCAATTACTATTTTTCCAATTGTTTATATCTGATTTTATTTGTGTGAAAAGTGTTTTTTATATTTGTGTTCATATAGTTCCTGAGTTTGTCTTGGGAGGTAGACTCCCAAGTATTTTATATTGTCTACCATTATTTGAAATGGAATGTCTATTTCTCTCTTTTGCCACTGTGCTCTGATGGTATAGAAATTCTGATGCCTTATGTGGGTTTATTTTGTATTCTATAACTTTGGTTAAATTGTTAATTATTTCAAATGTTGTTTTTTTTGTTTGTGTGTTTCTCTTAGTAGTTTTAGATTCTCTCAAATTTGCTAAGTATAACACCATATCATCTGCAAAGAATGGTAATTTTGGGTTTTTTTCCTCATCTATTATTTCTTTTTCTTCTCTTACTGCAACAGCTAACATTTCTAGTATAATAATTAATCATTAATTAATGATTCTAAATGGGAAAATCTCTAACATTCCCATTACAGATAATCTTGTTAATGATATTAGATAAATATTATTTATTTTAAGGTAAGCTTCATTTACCTTTATATTCTCTAGTATTTTTATTAGGAATGGATGCTGTATTTTGTTCAAGAGCTTTTTTTGTGTATATTGAAATATAATTTCTGTTGATTTTGTCACTGATATGTTCAATTATGCTGATAATTTTCCCAACATTGAGCCGTTTCTGAATTCCTGGTATAAATCCCACCTGATCAAAGTATATGATCCTTGTTATATATCATCGTAATCTTTTTGCTAATATTTAAAATTTTTGTATCAATATTCATTAGGAAAATTAACCTATAATTTTATTTATCTGTTTTAGCTCTTTCTGGTTTAGTTATCAGCATCAAATTATGTCATAAAGAGAGTTTCATAGGATTCTTTCTTTGCCTAATTTGTAAACAGTTTATACAGTATAGGAATTAATTGTTCTTTAAATGTTTCATAGATTTTATATGTGAATCCATTTGATTCTAGAAATTTTTTAAATTCATTGATGATTTGTTCAAGTCCTTATTCTAAGATTGGGGTATCAAAGAGATCATAAAAAAGGGAAAAGGACTCATGTGCAAAAATGTTTGTAGTAGCCCTTTTTGTAGTGGCAAGGAACTGGAACTGAGGGATGCACATCAGTTGAAGATTGGCTGAATAAGTTATAGTATTTGATTATTATGGAATATTATTGTTCTATAAGAAACAATCAGCAGGATGATTTCAGAAAGGCCAGGAGAGATTTACATGAACTGATGTTAAGTTAAGTGAGTAGAACCAAGAGAACATTGTATACAGTAACAACAAAATTATGTTCTTTTTCCACTTTTTTTTCTTTCTTTTTTTTTTTTTTAAGTTACATGCCCAATTCACTGATTTCCTCTTTCTCTATTTTACTGATGTAAGCAATTATATATTTTCCTGTAAGTTTCATTTTGGCTGCATCCCATAAATTTTGGTATGTTGTATCATTGTTGTCTTCTTTAATGAAATTATTGACTGTTTTGTTTTGTTCTTTGATCACTGTGTCTGAGGGTTGGATTATTTAATTTCTAATTAACTTTTCATCTCTTTCCATTGTCCATTAGTAAATGTAATTTTTAGTGTATGATGATCTGAAAAGGATGTGTTTACTATTTCTGCTTTTTTGTATTTGGTTGTGAAGTTTTTATGTCCTAATATCTGGTCAATTTTTGTGTAAATACCATGTACTGTGGATAAAAAGATATGTTCCTTTCAATTCCCATTCAATTTTCTCCATAGCCTATCATATTTAACTTTTCTAGAATTTTATTCAGCTTAATTTCTTTCTTATTTTTTGGTTAGATTTTTCTAGTTTTGACAAGGAAAAGTTGAGGTCCCCCATTAGTACAATTTTATTATCTATTTCTTCCTGTACTCATTCAATTCCTCCTTCAAAAGTTTAGATGCTATACCATTTGGTGCACATATGTTTAGTTGATATGGCTTCATTGTCTACGGTACCTTTTAGTCAGATATAGTTTCCCTCTTTATCTTTTTAAGTTCAATTTGTGCTTTGAGACTGCTACCCTTGCTTTTTCTACTTCAGCTAAAACATTATAGATTCTGCTTTAGGCTCTTATCTTTACCCTGAGTGTATCTTTCTGCTTCAAATGTGTTCCTACTGCAAACAATATATTGTAAGATTTTCAATTTGAATCCATTCTGTTTTCTGCTTCCATTTTATTTGTGAATTCATACCACTCACATTTATAGTGATAACAAGTATTTCCCTCCATGATACTTTTTGCTTGTTTTTCTTTTACATCCCATATTTGCCCTCTTTAAAAATGTTTTAACTTCTGACCACTGCCTTCCCCAATATACCCTCCTTTTTCTCAGTCCTTCCTTCCCCTTCTATATTCCATCCCCTTTTACTTTCTCATAGGATAAGCTAGATTTCTATTTTCAAATGAGTATATTATTCCCTCTTTAAGCCAACTTTGATAAGAGTGAAGTTTAAGATTTATCCACAGTCATCCCTACATCTCCCTCCACAATCTTCTCCTCCATTATAACTGCTCCTTCATGCTTCTTATGTGTGGAATAATTTACGTCATTTAATCTTCCATCTTCCTTCTACAGCAATTTTCTTTCTCATCCTTTTATTTTATTTTCTGGGATGCCATTCCATCAGTCACCTTATATGCACATCATCTGTCTCCATATACTCTTTCTAAATGTTTTAGAGTAATAGAGGTGCTAAGACTTACAAATATCATCTTGCCATACAGAATTTTAAATAGCTGAACCTTATTAAATTTCTTATGTTTTCTCTTTCTTGTTTCTTTTTTGCCTTTTTTTGTTTCCCGAGTTTTATAACTGAAGGTCAATTTTTTTATTCAGCTCTGATCTTTTAATTCAAAAAACTTGAAAATCCTTTATTTAGTTAAATGTATGATTCCCCCTGAAACATTTTATTCAATTATTCTGGGTAGATGAATTTTGGTTGTAATCCTATCTCTTTTCCCTTCCAGTAAAACATATCCAAATCCCTCTAGTTTTTATTTTTTTTTATTAATTTTTATAATTATAAATTTTTGACAGTATATATACATGAGAATTTTTTAAAAAACATTATCCCTTCTATTCATTTTTCCAAATTTTCCCCTCCCTCCCTCTACTCCCTCCCCTAGATGACAGGCAATCCCATACATTCTACATGTGTTACAGTATAACCTAGATACAATATATGTGTGTAAATCCAATTTTCTTGTTGCACATTAAGTATTGGATTCTGAAGGTATAAGTAACCTGGGTAGACAGTAGTACTAACAGTTTACATTCAACTCCCAGTGTTCCTTCTCTGGGTGTATTTGTTTCTGTCTATCATTGATCAACTGGAAGTGGGTTGGATCTTCTTTATGTTGAAGATAACCACTTCTATCAAATATGTCCTCATACAATATTGTTGTTGAAGTGTATAGTGATCTTCTGGTTCTGCTCATTTCACTCAGCTCCAGTTCATGTAAGTTTCTCCAAACCTTCTGAATTCCTCCTGCTAGTCATTTCTTACAGAGCAATAATATTCCATAACTTTCATATACCATAATTTACCCAACCATTCTCCAATTGATGGACATCCATTCATCTTCCAGTTTCTAGCCACTACAAAAAGAGCTGCCACAAACATTTTGGCACATACAGGTCCCTTTCCCCTCTTTAGTATTTCTTTGGGATATTAGCCCAGTAGTAGCCCTGCTGGAACAAAGGGTATGCAGAGTTTGATAACTTTTTGGGCATAATTCCAGATTGCTCTCCAGAATGGCTGGATTCTTTCACAACTCCACCAACAATGTATTAGTGTCCCAGTTTTCCCTCCCTCTAGTTTTTCAAAATGTAAAGTACCAAATCCTGTGTTCTAACTATAGGTCCAAGATATCTGAATTCTTTCTAGTTAGCTACTTATACTTTCTCCTTAATGTCTGAAGCTCTGGAATTTGGCTATTATGTTCCTAGGAGTTTAAATTAAATTAAATTTTAATTAAAATAAATTTAATTTAATTTAATAAAGAGATCTCAATCTCTTCTAGTTGGTGATTGGTGAATTCTTTCAATTCAATTTTACCCTCCGGTTCAAATATATCAGGGCAATTTTCTTTGATAATTTCTTAAAAGATGCTATCCAAAATTAGTATGGAAGAAACTAGGCATCGGCCCACACCTAACACCACACACCAAAATAAGGTCAAAATGGTTTCACGATCTAGGCATAAAGAATGAGATTATAAGCAAATTAGAAGAACATAGGATAGTTTACCTCTCAGATATGTGGAGGGTTTTGTGGAAGGAATTTGTGTCCAAAGAACTGGAACTCATAATTGAACACCAAATAGATAATTTTGATTATGTTAAGTTAAACCAATCTAATGCAGACAAGATTAGAAGAGAAGCAATAAATTGGGAAAACACTTTTACATTAAAGGGTTCTGATAAAGGCCTCATTTCTAAAATACATAGAGAATTGACTCAAATTTATAAGAATTTAAGAATTTATCCAATTGATAAGTGGTCAAAGGATATGAACAGACAATTTTCAAATGAAGAAATTAAAACCATTTCTAATCATATGAAAAGATGCTCTAAATCACTATGGATCAGAGAAATGCAGATTAAAACAACTCTGAGACACCTCTGAGATTGGCTAAAATGATGGGAAGAGATAATGATGAATGTTGGAGGCGATGTGGGAAAACTGGGACATTAATACATTGTTGGTGGAATTGTGATCTAGCCATTCTGGAGAGCAATTTGGAACTATACTCAAAAAGTTGTCACACTGTACATATCCTTTGACCCAGCAGTGTTTCTACTGGGTTTGTATCCCAAAGAGATCTTAAAGGAAGGAAAGAAACATACATGCACAAAAATGTTTGTGGCAGGTCTTTTTATAGTGGCAAGAAACTAGAAACTGAGTAGATGTTCATCAGTGGGAGAATGGCTGAATAAATTACATTATATGAATGTTATGAAATATTACTGATCTATAAGAAATGATCAGGAGGATAATTTTAAAGAAGCCTGGAGAGACTTACATGAACTGATGCTAAGTGAAGTGAACAGAACCAGGAGATCCTTGTACATGGCAACATGAATATTATACAACAATCAATTCTGATGAATGTGACTCTTTCCAACAATGAGATGATTGAGGCCAGTTTCAATGCTCTCGTGATGAAGGGAGCCATCTATATTCAGAAAGTGGACTATGGGAATTGAATGTGGATCACAACATACTATTCTCACTCTTTTATATGTTGTTCACTTGCACTTTATTTTCTTAACCATTTTCTTTTCTTTTTGATCTGATTTTTCTTGTGCAACAAGAGAATTGTATAAATAAGTTTACACATATTGGATTTAACAAAGATTTTAACATGTATAATATATATTAGATTGCTGGTCATCTGGGGAGGGAGTGAAGGGGCAGGAGGGGAAAATCTGAAACACAAAGCTGTGCAAGGGTCAATGTTGAAAAATTAATGTTGCATATGTTTTGACAATAAAAAGCTTTTAAAAATATGCTACCCAGGCTTTTTTTTTTTTTTTTTTTTTTTTTAATTCTTACATTCTCTCTCTTGGATGTATTTTCTAGCTCTTATTTTTCCAAGAAATTTCACATTTTCTTTTATCTTTCTACTGTTTCATTTTATTTTATTTTACCTTGATATTTCATAGAATTATTAGTTTCTTCTTGTTCAATTCTAATTTTTAAGAAATTATTTTCTTCAATAAGCATCAATGAGCTTCCTTTTCCAATTGTCCTATTCTATTTTTTAGGGAATTATTTTCTTTGGTAAATTTTTATGTATCTTTTCCCCATGCTATAGATTCTTTTTTTAATGATTGTTTTGCATTACTCTCATTTCTTTCCCCAATTTTTCATCTACTTCTCTTTTGCTTTTTAAAATTCGTTTTAAGTGCTTCCAGGAATTCTTTTTGGACCTGAGACCAAATTACATTTTTCTTTGAAATTTCACATGTAGCTATTTTGACACTATTTTCTTCAAAGTTTATGTAACTTTCTATGATCAAGCTCTTTTATTTTTTGTTCTTTTTTTTTTTTTTTTTTTTTTTGTCCTTTTTTGTGAGAGTTGGATTCCATACTGTCCCAAGATTTTTGTCTTGGGGCTCTGGGTCTTAATGCTGGCTCTCAAGGTCTTCCCCTCCCTTTTAGAATTCTTACAAGGTACTAAGACAGTGGAATTGATAGAGACAATAATTATCTAATTTAGCATGGTTCAGTATGATTGATCTGATCCTACAAGGAAATGTCATGGGCCAGAACTTGAAACAAAGTACTAAGTGGAATTGAGGAGACAGTGATTTAATCCTACCACAAATAATGATTTCCTAGTGATATAATGATTGATGTATACTCAGTGTACAGCATATAAAGCAAGAAGTTCTCAGGGCCAGACACACAAGCCACTCTCGAACACAGAGACAGATTCATTCCATTTTCCATTTCCTTTGTGCTGGCTGAAGGCTGAAGTACAAACCTTTGGATTCGGAGACATTCGGAAAGAGCTAGAGACAGAAGTTGGCAGAGACAAAGAACTAGAGGCAAGATCCAGAAGGCCTTCGGAAAACTAGCTGAGCCCCAAGTGAAGGAGATAAGATTTTGATGGAGACAATAAAGAATTTGGACTTTAACTCCTGGCTGCATTTGGGGTGATTACACAGAACTGAAACAAAGGCTGCCTCCAGAGACCCCCAAGAAACCTGCTCTCAGAGAACATTATATTTTAGAGAAGAATATTACACCTCCCAGATTCATTTTCTTGATTTAGAATTTTTTTTGACTAGATGAAAAAAGCCATTCTTTGCCTCATTGCTACCTACCCTTAATCACTGTATGGGCATGATATCAGTTTAATTAAGACCTATTAAGGCTTTTAGCTTGAAAAGGCCAAGATCTCCAAATGAATGCAGAGCCATCTCCAGTCATCCTGACCTATATCTAGCCACTAGACCCAAATGGCTTTGGAGGAGATAGTGAGCCAGGTAACCTTGCACAGCCCTTCCTCACTTAAATCCAATTCATTTGCATGTCATGGCATGTCATAATTCCCCAATGTCACAGTCCTCTTCAAGAACTAAGGACAAACAATAATAACACTGGGCTTCAGGACTTAGCTCCTTGCTTTATCTGGAAGGTAGGCTTCCTCTCAGGCTTGTAGTAAGGAGGTAGGGCTTCCCTGTTGGGAAGTTTAGTGTAGAGTTTAGCTAAGGGCCTGCTCCAGGGATGGGACCTTGCTGCTGGATTGCTATGGTAATAGTCTTTCTGCTAGCATGCTCTAGGAGTAATTTTGCTGCAAGTCTTTGACAAGGGTAGCACCTGATACCGGATTAATATGAAAACTAGATCTCTCCTTGGCAGAGTAGTAGACAGGGTCTCACTGTTGACCAACTTCCAGGGTTGAGGATCGCTACTGGTCAGCAAGTGGTTCAAGGCTTGTGGGTGCTTGTGTTGAGGATAAGACCCCTAGAGTGGGAACTTGCTTTTCTGTACAGACTGCTCACTTGACTAAGGGGTAGCTGGTTTGCAGGAGAGCAGAGTCTAACTGGCAGATTGTCCTAGGCCTGAAGCTCTGCTGCAGGCCTCCCATTGAAAGGCTAGTTGCTGCTGCTGCTCTTGGATCTCACTCCCCTCCCACCCCAGTTTGATAAGACTTTTTCTTGCACTAGTAAACTGCTTCCCCCATCCTAGATCAATTCTGTTTTGGGGGGGAATTTGGGAGCACTTTAGAGAGTTCCTTTCTTGCTCCACCATCTTGGCACTAGAGATTCACCTCTAAGATTGTTTAAAGCTCATAGTATTTTAGCTGACTATACATACTACTTGATAACAAGTTCTTTTTATGAACCAGATTTTCCTTTCTATCTTTTTTTTTATATGCCAAAAATTATTAGGATACTATGTGGACTACATATATATATATATATATATACATATATATATATATATATATATATATATATGTATGTGTATTTATAGATAAATATCAATTTTCAATTTCTATTCCGACATAATGATTTTTAGTCGATCTAGTGCTATATTTTTCATACATTAAACAATCAAAACAGGAGGCAATATGTTTGCTACACATAAAAGCTCTTAAATACAGGGATTTATCAGATAATGCAAATATTCCCTACAACAAAATTCAAACAATATAGATTTGAAGATGGTTAAGCCTCTGGACAATGGGATACAGAGAATTGATAAGCAAATGAGGAGATATTAAAACAAACAAAAAAGAATAAATGTCTCTATCCCTCAATTTAAAATTGATTTTTAGAG
Source organism: Sminthopsis crassicaudata (assembly GCF_048593235.1). NCBI lineage: Eukaryota > Metazoa > Chordata > Mammalia > Dasyuromorphia > Dasyuridae > Sminthopsis > Sminthopsis crassicaudata. The sequence goes on along the minus strand of NC_133619.1, from coordinate 397,967,385 downwards.
AGTCATCACTATGAAAAAGGGACTCTGAATTTTAAGAAATTATGGCTTGCATTTTTAGAAATGAAAATAAACTGGTAAACAAAAAATGACTATTTAGCTACAATGAAGTAATATTATTTTGATGAACAAACTACCATAAAGATCAAATATATGCAGAAGGATAGAGCTGAGCTAGTGATAAAAACATACTTGTTATTTCAGTAGGCCTGTTAAGAGACAGGAGTCATAGCTGACAGAATGACTCATGGGAGAATTTTTCATGGTGTTGTTAGTTTTAAATTTCTTGCAATAGGTGAGGGGAATCTTATCTCCATTCTCTCTCTTTTTTCCCCCCTTTTTTTCTGAGGCTGGGGTTAAGTGGTTTGCCCAGGGTCACACAGCTAGGAAGTGTGAAGTGTCTGAGACCAAATGTGAACTCGGGTCCTCCTGAATTCAGGGCTGGTGCTGTATCCACTGCGCCACCTAGCTGCCCCCTTATCTGCATTCTCAGTGCAAAAAATCCTATTGAAATTTCTCCTCTAGTGCAGAAAAAAAATGGTTCACTAAAATGACAATTTCCCTTTTAAATAAGTTTATTCAATTGCTGCTTTTATTAAAATACTAAAAGATATCAATGTCTTGAAGAATCAAATTATAAATTATACATTCTATTTTGTTTTTATTTCTATGATATTCCTTTCAAAAATAAATTCAATTCAATTAATATGGCAGAAACTAGGCACTGACCTACACTTAATACCGTACACCAAGATAAGATCAAAATGGGTTCATGATTAGGCATAAAGAATGAGATTATAAATAAATTAGAAGAACATAGGATAGTTTACCTCTCAGAGCTGTGGAAGAGGAAGGAATTTGTGTTCAAAGAACTGGAACTCCTAACTGAACACGAAATAGATAATTTTGATTATGTTAAAAAGCTTTTGTACAAACCAAAATAATGCAGACAAGATTAGAAGGGAAGCAATAAATTGGGAAAACATTTTTACCTTAAAAGGTTCTTTTAGATAAAGGCCTCATTTCTAAAATACATAAAGAACTGACTCAAATTTATAAGAATTCAAGCCATTCTCTAATTGATAAATGGTCAAAGGATATAAACAGACAATTTTCAGAAGAAATTAAAATTATTTCTACTCATATGAAAAGGTGTTCCAAATCATTATTGATCAGAGAAATGCACTACACACCTGTCAGATTGGCTAAGATGACAGGAAAAGATAATCATGAATGTTGGAGGGGATGTGGGAAAAATGGGACACTGATGCATTGTTGGTGGAATTGTGAATTGATCCAACCATTCTGGAGAGCAATTTGGAACTATACACAAAAAGTTTTCAAACTATGCATACCCATTGATCCAGCAGGTTTACTACTGGGCTTATATCCCAAAGAGATATTAAAAAAGAGAAAGGGACCTGTATGTGCAAAAATGTTTGTGGCAGCCCTCTTTGTAGTAGCTAGAAACTGGAAATTGAATGGATGCCCATCAATTGGAGAATGGCTGAGTAGATTGTGGTATATGAAAGTTATAAAATAATATTGTTCGTAAGAAATGACCAGCAAGATGAATACGGACAAGCTTGAAGAGACTTACATGAACTGATGCGAAGTGAAATGAGCAGAACCAAAAGATCATTATACACTTCAACAACAATACTATACGAGGATGTATTCTGATGGAAGTGGTTATCTTCAGCAATGAAAGGATACAATCAGTTCCAATTGATCAGTAATGAACAGAAACAGCTACACACAGCTAAAGAACACTTGGAAATGAGTGTGGACCACAATATGGCATTTCCACGCTTTCTGTTACTGTTTGCTTACATTTTTTTGTTTTTCTTCTCAAGTTATTTTTACCTTCTTTCTAGATCTGATTTTTCTTATGCAGCAAGATAACTGTATAAATATGTATACATATATTGTATTTAGCATATACTTTGACATATTTAATATATATGGGATTACCTGCCATGTAGGGGAGGGTGTGGAGGGAAGGAGGGGAAAAGTTGTAAAAGAAATTTTTTCAAGGGTCAATGTTGAAAAATTATCCATGCATTATACACTTCAACTTCAACATACTGTACGAGGATGTATTCTGATGGAAGTGGATATCTTCAACATAGAGAAGAGCTAATCCAATTCCAATTGATTAATAATGGACAGAATCAGCTACATCCAGAAAAGGAACACTGGGAAATGAGTGTAAACTGTTATTTTTACCTTCTGAATCCAATTCTTCCTGTGCAACAAGAAATTTGGTTCTACACACATATATTGTATCTAGAATATATTGTAATATATTTAACATGTATAAGAGTGCCTGCCATCTGGGGGAGGGGGTTGGGGGAGCAAGGGAAAAAATCTGAACAGAAGTAAGTGCAAGGGATAATGTTATAAAAAATTACCCATGCATATGTACTGTCAAAAAAAAAGTTATAATTATAAAATAAAATAAAAATTAAATTAAAAAAAAAAAAAAAAAGAAATTCAGACACTGAAATTTGGAGAGGGCTGACAGTTTTTAAGCTTTTTTTTTTTTTTTTTTTTTTAAACAATAGTAGGGAGTTGGGCAATGAAAGCTCAGCCGCTATGAACGTGTTGGGCATGATCAACCTGATATACAGCCCCACATGGACTTCAGAAGTTTTAAAGACTTAAGAATTGATCAGTATAGTAATCAACCATATCTTCTTCTGGATAGAGAAGTGATAGGCTAAATATACAGAATGAGATACACATTTTTGGATATGGTAACTGTAGGGATTATTTGCAAAATTTATGTATATTTATTACAAAGTGGTCCCCCATTTTTTTCAAAGGACTCAGAAGGAGAAAATTTAAGTGCTTATTAATTTTAAAAGAAAATAAAATTCAACTTAAGAAGAAAAGACACCTCAGTTTCTCAAGAGTATTTCTAGAACTCTGGAAAGAAGATCTAAAAGGAAAACCAGGAAACCTTGTCCTGGGAGTTAGGATAAAGATCCTAAAAGTATATTAGAATTACAATCGGTAATCTTAATATATAATTAGAAATAATCAAAAGTTAAAATCAGAAGTTAGTTAGATAGTGTTCTTCCATAAGGATGCCTGGTAAATTTTATTTTGTTGTTCCTATCTTGCTTCATGGTCTGCCTTGAAAGTGTATTCTAGGATTCTAATATTCTAGGATTCTCACCTATGACTCATCTATGACTAGTATGTTTTTTCCTAACTGAATCTAACTCAGAATATTGTTTTATGGAAATGTTTATGTTTTTAGACCTATATGTGTTTCTGAAACTTGCCCTAGGTACCAAATTATTGACTGAAGTCATGAAAATGACCCAAATTGTATTCATTCTGTTCTATGCCATGCAATCTGATGCAGAAAGCTGTTAAAACTTTAAGAAATTAAATTAACCTTGGAAGTCATACAGTACAACCTTTACATTTTACAGATAAGTCTAAGAGTATTAAGTGAGTTGCCCATGATCACACATGTAGAACCAGATTTGGGGTATAAAGTAATGTCTTCTGAGCCCAGAATCAGTATTGCTCCATTGTACCACTCACTCAGTATTTATAGCACTCTCATATTTCATGTATAGTCATACTAATTTTGCATACTCCTTTAGAATATAAGAACCTTTAAGGGTAGATAATTACTTTTTCTTTGACTCCCCAATGATTGGCATGTTATAAAGGCTTAATAAATACTTGTTTATTGATTAATTGTCTATCTTTCCCTCTAATTTCACTATTTCTTTTGATGACACTACTTCTCTTTAATTTTTTTTTTAAAATCTTGTTGCATTAAAAAATAATATCATTCAGACTATCAAATCTGTTTATTCTTGGCTCACATGATCATTCTTGTCTCCTTATGGAGCATATTGTTTCCAATCTATTTCCTACCCAATTCTTCCTCCATTGGCAAATTAACATATCTAAAGTACATGTCTGGCTACACCACTCCTCTGCTCAAGAAGTTTTAGTGATTCCCTAGTTTTTTCTATAGTAAAAATATAAACACAGAAGGATTTGGCATTTAAAACCATTCACAATTTAGTTCAAGTCTCTCACTTCAAATTTTTCCTTTCATGTACTTTGTGTTTCAGCTTAACTAGCTTACTTAATATTCCCTATACAAAATATTCCATCTTTTGCCTCTAAATCTTTGGGACATGCTTTTCCCGTATGTCTGGAAAGTGCTTCTTCCTTGCCTCTGTTTCTTGGAATCAATAGTTCTCTTCAAGATTCAGCTCAGATTCCTAAGAGAGGACTTTTTTTTTTTTTTTTTTTTAAATCCTGCTACTCATTAGCATTTTCTTCCCTAAAACCCACTCTATTGTCAAATTTACTTATTTGTTTACATGTTGTAACTGTGCTCTGAGTTCAGGAACTAGTTTTTTTTTGTTTTTTAAATGTGTTAGTAGCCACCTAGTAAAGATATTTAAGTGGGAGAATGTTAAGTTCTTACTAAGTGCTAAGTCGGTACTTAACAATTCTCTAGTTCACACCTTTGATTCTGGCCTTTAAGGGGAGTTTACCCCTTTGAACTTCTGAGGAGGAGTTTACATATGAAAAGGAGTTTATACAACCTTTAAAAGGAGCAAGTTCATTGGTTGAAGTAATTTTCCCACAAGCCCTTGAGTTCTTACAAGCCCATTCTCTGGGAGGATAAAATAAGACAACATTGGGCAAGGAATGAGTCTACTCTAGGATAGAGTTGGGATGGCTCTCTGGAGGAAGAAGAGTCTAGTCTGGGATTGAGTTGAGACAGCAGATCTCCTCCCAGAGAGCAATGGGCAGTTTCTGGAGACAACAGAACTTTACATATTGGCATCCACAACATGGGGCAAGGACTTTTGCTTATCCTGACAAGGACTGATTCTGAGCCCTTCAGAGGAGCTAGCCCAGACCTTCACAGGAGAACAATTAAATATTTTTCAAACTTTCCACTATGTATAGGAGATAATAAAAAATTTAGATCAGTCCAAGTTTATGAAATTGTAAAAGCAGTTGGCACAGAAACTCAGATAACAAAAAACAAAACAAAACAAAAAAAAAAAAAACAAAAAAACACAGGAGTTACACAATTGAAAGGGCAAAATCCTAACTCCTCTCTCCATGCAGGTTAGACTAGTTTTTTCCTTAAAAGGTATTGAGACATTCCTCCATACTTAGTTGGCTCAGGGTCTAAGAGCTCACACTGTGGATGTTACTTCCTCATAGACTGAGTGAAAAGCAGCAAAAAAAAGGCTTCTTTTTCTCAGATGCATGGCTAGTAGATCATGATGAAAGCTTCACTCAACTAAACAAACCCAATAGGTTCTCATTGTCAATCCTTTTTGCATAGTCTTCTCCTGTTATGGCAAAGTAAATCTTTTTTAAACCAGTGAATGACCTAAAAGTGTCTCATGTTCTAACATGAAAATTTTTAAACCAGGGAACTGGCCTGAGAACTGACCTAGCCTAGAACATATAGCCAAGTGCTATGGGAATTCTAGGGAGCAAAGGGAAGTGGGGTGGGAAGAGAGAAATATCTAGCAAGAATTCCTAAAAGAGGTAGAATTTGAGACTGAGCAGAGCATTTGCTGACTAAATATGAGAGGTGGAAGAAAGGCAAGAATCGAAAATAATAATTACGAAGGTTTCGGACATATAACTGAGAGAATGGTGCTACTACTGACTGTATTATTAAAGTCATTCCAAACCTGGGGAAGAGTTATACATAAAGGTAAGAGTCAGAAGAGGAAAAATCTTTATCATGCAGGCAACCAACAACAGTTTGGCAGGAAGGCAGAATGCAAAAAGGAAAGTTGCATGAAGATGCAGCTGAAAATATGGATTAGAGCTGGACAGTGATGGGGTTGTAGAACCTCTATTTTGTTCAACAGATGTCTTTACCTCTACCTTTTCTCTTTATAAATGATTTGCTTCAAAAATTAGTGGAGAACCCCTAATTTTTTGTGTGTTGGGGGGGATATATTGGATATAATCAGGAATTTAGTAAACAATTATTCTGATCATCTTATAAAGAAGCAACAGAGAGATCAATTTGTAAGTTCAAGGGAAAAATAATAAGGGCCTGAACTAGTGCCAACAATGAAAACAGAAATAATGGGAAAGAGAGACAATTTTTAAGAGTTCAATCTCTAGGACCCAACTATTAGATATTGGCTATTTCTAAATTGAGGAGAAATGCTTTACTACTATAACCATTTAGAATAAATGACATTTCCTTACTTATTTTCTAAAGATATTCTTTCTTTTGCATATTCAGCCTGCAACCTAAAATATTTCTAATATTGTCACTTCTACCTTTTGTGTACCTAAATTATTTCAGAAAATTAAGGGAAAAAAAATGTAACATTTGAAAGAGGATAGGTTACACTCTAAGGTACTAGTAAATAAACTGGTTATGGATAGACTCAATATTATCCTATGTATGAATTATAAAATAGGAGAACTTCTATTAATGAAAGTTAACAAACCAAGACTATATAATTCCCTATTATATAATAGATCTGTTATCTATGATTTTGTAAAACAAAAATAAGTAGTTTTTTCCTCATTTTAAGGGAATTAAATACTTTGCTTCATCTATTTTAGGATTACTGGTATGAAGGGGCATCTAGGTGGCGCAGTGGATAAAGCACCAGCCTTGAATTCAGGAGGACCTGAGTTCAAATCTGGTCTCAGACACTTAACACTTCCTAGCTTTGTGACCCTGGGCAAGTCACTTAACCCCAGCCTAAAAAAAAAAAAAAAAAAAAAGGATTATTGGTATGATGTATAATATTTCTAAACTGTCCTAGATATTCTTTCCATCAAAAAAACCGAAATTCCATTCTTTGATCCAGCAATATAGCTACTAACATCTGTATCCCAAGGAGATTAAACAAAAGTATTCAGTTGTTTCAGTCATATCTGATTCTTTATAACCCCATTTGGGGTTTTTGTTTGTTTGTTTGTTTGTTTTTTTGGCAAAGCCACTAGTACAGTTTTTGACATTTCCTTCATCAATTCATAATTAATTGAGCAAGGTTAAGTGTGTACAAAAATATTTATATATGTGGTCTTTTTTGAGGTGGCAAAGAATTATAAATTAAAGAGTTATTCAAGATTGGGTAATTGTTTAACAAATTATAATTGAATATCATTGTGCTTTAAGAAATAACTGAAGAAGCCCATTTCAGAAAAACCCTAAGAACTGATGTGAGCTGATGAAAAGTGGAGTAAACAGAACCAGAACACTGTATACTGTAACAATAAAACTGTAATGATAATCAATTGTGAGAGAATAAACTACTATGATAAAGACAACAATCCAAGGACTCATAATGAAAAATAGGGAGCAACCTGATGAACTCAAGAGTCCCAATGTGGCTAATGTTGAATAATAATAATCATTATTATTATTATTTTGCTTTCTCAGAAAACTATAAAGTTCAGTTCATTTTATATGTTATATATTCTGAAGCTTCCATTCAAACAAGCTCCAGCATGTAATAATTCTTTCCTGATTTGAACACAATATTTTTTGGAGCAAAATGTAAAAATTTATAATGGTGTCAAATCTTCCTAACCAGCTATATCATAGAAGCCAGCAGTTAAATTAACTTCAAATAAGCCTACATATGAAAGAAAAATTCCACTAAAAATTAATTGTATACGATTCAAAAATATTTCTGAAAACTTGGCAAAAGAGGGGGGGAAGAGGAGGAGAAAGACTAGTACCCAAGTCTATGTGCTAAAAATAAATCTTTCCCTCAAAAGAAAGTGACTAATGTAAAAAATAAACCACTTTCTCTTTATCTAAGTTTCCTTGATTTTTCCCTATAGGACTTTTATGACTTCTCTAGGTACAAGGGTATCCATTTCTTAAAAATCTCAGAAGAAAAATAAAACATCCTACATCCAAAATCTTCTACAGACTTTCCATAACATTTCCTTTACCTGTGCGGAAGGTGCTGTTTTGGCATGCATTCATTCCGCACATACAAAAGAGTATATAACTGTAGTTTGACCTTTAACACAAAGCTAAAGAGACAAGAATTTGCCCAGAAAACACAAGGCTGTGGAACCAGGAAGAACTCAGGCCTCACATACTTTGTGAATGTGGGTATTAATTTCTCTGAGCAAAACTATACAGGTATAAGGTATATTATGCATTTTTTCCATTAAGAGTTTTATCCTAAGAACAATGACTTTATCAAATCTCATTTTCTTTATTTGAAGAAAATGCTTTAGTTATGTAAGCACTAAGTTTTAGGGATGCCTATGAGTTACAATATGTTCAAGTTATATAAACCATTTTAGCCAACAAATATAATTTCATGCTTAAAAGCTAATAAATATAAACTTGAAAAACAGAGAAGTAAAATTTTATCAACATTAGAATATGAATGTTCTATATCAACAAAGCTTTTGGTTAACAGTATTTTGTTAGGAATAGTATTTTGTGTTTCCATTATAGGGAATTCACACCCACAACAAATGTTTTTTATGAGATCCCTGCCCATGAACTCACTGTACAAAATTGTTTTTATTAGTACAATTTTTTTTTTAACTAAAGGGAAAACAACTCCTCGGTACAGCTTTTTAATTCTGTCATGAAAAGCAACCTTTCATCTTAAACACTTCCACCAGGTAAAACTAAAAACTCCCAGATCATCAATAAAAAAAAAAATAAAAAATAAATAAATAAATTTAAAGCACAGAGAAAAATCAAAGTGTATAGAAAAGGAAAAGGGTGAGAATTGTGTGCACAATACTTCACGCTTTTGTTAACCAAGTTATGAGTGTTTTGACTAGCTAAGACCATTGAGACTGAGAACAGGGTTTAGGATACACTATCCATTAGAATATGAGAGTAATTAAAGGTGAGTAGAGAATTTACTGTACTTTCTTATGCTTCTGATACTTCCTTTAGTATTTCAGCCATGAAATTGGACTTCAAAATCTATTTGTATAAAGATTTCTAACGTCTGCACTAAGCAACTTGGAAACATTAGCCATAAAAAGTATGAGCAGTTATCAATCAAAAACTAGTTACTGATTCAAGATCAGTATTTATACTTCCTCCCTCAAATACTGTTGTGATTCTCGGAGCTATGAGTGAGAGTTGAGTGAAAAATGGATACCAAAGGTAAATGAACCCACAGGTGCTAATCCTTCCTAAACTTTGCCGTATTATATAGTAGAGAAATATGAAATACATATGAATATAATACAAGTGTATCTTTAAAAGTATAAAACTCTGAGAGGTGAAACACCATGAAAAAGTTAAGAAAGATTTCAAAAAGTCATTTGATCTGAATTTTAAAGTTTAAGCATGAGTATCAAAAGGAAGGGAAGATAAGGAGCACATTTTAGGCATATAAATAGCTTGAGGAAAAGCACAAATGAGAAATTTTGGAATGTGCACTGGAGACAGTAAGTAGTTCTTTTTAGATATAGAACAGAATATGTAAAGGGGAATATTAAGGATGAGGTAGAGTGGCATCAAAATTATATTTGGCCCTGAATAGATGAAAGCCCATGTACTTTATTACAGTAAGTTCATCTGAAGGACAAATCAAAAGGGAAAGTATGGGGATACAATGGTCTAGGTTAGTGGTAAAAAAGGCTTATGCTAAGAATGATAATGATAACAATAACAGCTGGCATTATATAGGCCTTAAATAATTCATTTAATTCTCACAAACCTTTATCTTCTGAAGCAGAGTAAGCCCTCCTATTTCAAATAAAGAAAGCTGAAATTCTTAAAATTTCTTTCTCAAGTCATATGGCTAGTAAGTGGAAAGAGGTTTTGGGGTGTGAAGTAGGAAAAAGGGGGACAAAGGGGGAACATAGAGAATTTGAGATAGGAAAAAGTACCAAACATTTGCTAATGGAAGTGTGATAATGGGGCAAAGGGAGGAAAACAAAAAAATTTCTCTGAACTAATAGGGGTCTATTTGAAATAACTGAAAATAATTGGGAGTTGGGGCAGCTAGATAATGCAGTAGATAGAGCACCAGCCCTGAAATCAGGAGGACCCGAGTTCAAATCTGGTCTGAGACCCTGGGCAAGTCACTTAACCCCAATTGCCTCAACAACTGAAGAAGGAAGAGGAAGGAGGAGGAAGGAAGAGGAAGGAGGAGGAAGGAAGGAGGAGGAAGGAAGAGGAAGGAGGAGGAGGAAGGAGGAGGAAGGAAGAGGAAGGAGGAGGAGGAAGGAGGAGGAAGGAAGAGGAAGGAGGAGGAGGAAGGAGGAGGAAGGAAGAGGAAGGAGGAGGAGGAAGGAGGAAGGAGGAGGAGGAAGGAGGAGGAAGGAGGAGGAGGAAGGAGGAGGAAGGAGGAGGAGGAATAATTTGGGAGTAAGAAAGAAGAAAGAAGAATAATTTGGGAACAGACCAGCAAACTAAGATGAATACTGATTAGACTTATTCTACTTTGTTCCAGAAGGCAGAGAGAATTAAAAGTGATGGATCATAGTTGCATAAGGTAAAGTTTATGTGCAGCATAAGAAAAAAAAAAAAATCTCAATAGTGATGGCTAACCAAAAATGAAATAAAATGCCCCAGAAAGGTTTTCAAATGCAGTATTTAAACAAAGGTTTGACATTCTCTACATTCCTTCAAAAGTAAATACACACACACACTAACACACACACATACCCTGTTACAAGCATACAAAATGAAGCAAAGCAAATTTCTGAATTGGCCATGTCCAAAAACAAACCATGTCTCAATCTACACTTTGAGTCTATTCCCTTTTTATCAGGAAGTGGGTGCATGCTTCATCATGGGCCCTCTGAAATTGTGGTTGATCATTGTACTGACCAGACTTTCTATGTTTTCTATGTTTTTCAAAACATATGTTTGTCTTTACAATGTTTTTGTTACTGTATAAATTCTCCTAGTTTCACTCACTTGAATTTATATCACTTCACATGTGTTCCCACATTTCTCTGAAACCATTCCATTCAACATTTTTATAGCATAACAGAAATCATTAATCTTCATATGCCCTAACTTATTCAGCCATTTCCCATGAACACCCCTCAGTTTTTTTCAGTCTAAATACATATTGTAAAACTCTGCAATCTAGCTCCCATCTACCTTTTTAGTCTTATTTTCTATTAGTATCCTTCATATACTCGAGTCAATAAGTGTTAGGATTCTTACAAGGTGCTAAGTCACTGGACTGGATGGAGACAATAATTATCTACTTCAGCATGGTACTTAACAATTCTCTAGTTCAATACTGTATTTACTAGAATTCCATGAGATTCACATCTTTAAGAGAACATACTTTTAAGGAACTCCCACAAGCCCAGGGAGTACCCACAAGCCCATTCTTTGGGAGGAGATTCACAACTAGGATTGACTTCTGGGAAACCCATAAGCCCACTCTCGGAGGTGGAGTCTGATTCATTCCATATTAAACCTTTGTGCTGTCTAGAGGCAATAATAATAATCATGATCTCTATGTTAAAGCAAAAATAGATTTTAATCAAGAGAAAATAGTAAAATAATGTGAGTATACCTACCAAAAACAGAGGCAGGAATTATATGAACATAAACATAAAATATTTTTTGATACAAATAAAGGCATATCTAAAATAATTGAAGTGATATCCATGGGTAGGCAAAATCAATATAATTTTAAAAATGGCATTTTACTTAATCCATTTATTTAATCTTATCCCAATTAAATTATTTTTTAAATTCACTGAATCAGAAAAATTATAATAAAGTTCATATGGAAGAACAAAAAGGTCAGGGACTTCAAAGAAAGCAGAGGAAAAAGATATAAAGAGAGAAGATTTAGCAGTATCAGACCTTAACCAATATTATAAGGTGAAAACATTGTTGAAATTCAAGTTTTTATCCTGCCTCAGTTTCCCTGAATTGTTCTGCCTTAGTTCCTAATTGTTCTGCTCAATCTTGCAATACCATCCCTCCCTCCTAATCATCATGATCCAGATAAAGAGAAAGACCTTCTATCTTAGACATCATGACCCCAGATCTTCCCTACTTATCAGAATGTCCCATGCCTCTCCAATCTGTCATTGCTCTTCTTGATCTCAAAATGTCCAGTGCCTCCCCCTACCTTGTCAGAATTGGATTGGATTGATAGTCTGTTCTCTCTCTCAGTGCTCTGACTCTGCCCCTTGCCCTGTCACCAGCAGCTTGGAGACACGTGTATATATATTTCATGGAAATCTCACATTTCCTGCTGGATGCTGGATTCTTGGACATCATAGTCTCATTCAGCCCTGGGACCAAACCATGGATCCATTTGGTCCCAGTCTCTATCTTGCCTCAGTTTCTCTGGCATTACAAGATCATATTGTACCATGCCTCTAAGAAAGAAACAATTCAAGATTTTTCTACTTCCCATGTAGCTTTGATCTGTTCCTAATTGTGCCTGGCATTTGTGCTGGGAAGATTGCCCTGCTGCTAAATTGGGCCTTTTCTTCAGAGAATGAGCACACAGCTCCAAAGGGATCCCTACTATTTGTATATATTTAAAATGTGTCCTCCATTTTAAATATTATCTTTGACAAATGTTTACCAAGCACTTATGTATATGGCACTACAAAAAGTTTAATGAAGTCATTTCCTTTGTCTTTGAAATATGGAATTCTTCCTAAGATCATTATTTTTAAAAATCCACAAACTGCATGCCTTTTGATCCACCAATGCTACTACAAGGACAGTATTCCAAAGAGATTTTTTTAAAAGAAAGGTAAAGGACCAATTTCTACAAGCATGTTTACAGTAAAGAATTGGAAATTGAGGGGATGCCCATCAACTGGGGAAAGGCAGAATAAACTGTAGTGGAATATTATTGTGCTATAAGAAATGACAAGCAGGATGACTTCAGAAAAACCTAGAAAGATTTACAAGAACTGATGCAGAGTGAAGTGAACAGACCCAAGAGAAAATTGCACATAGTAACAGCAATATTATACAATGAAGAACTGTGAATAATTTAGCTATTCTCAGCAATACAACAATCCAAGACAATACCAAAGGATTCATAATAAAAAAAAAAAGACTGCTTCCAGAGAAAAAACTGGTCTGATTGGAGGCCAAAGCATAATTCATTCATTCTTTCTCTTTCTCATCTTTTCTTTCCTTCCTTCCCTCTCTTCCTTCCTTTTTTTCTCTCCTCTCCTCTTCTTCCTCCTCCTCTTCTACTTCTTCCACAAAATGACTAACATGGAAATATGTTTTATATTGTATTACATATTGTATTGCATTATATGTTATATACTGTACATGTATAACCTATATCAGACTGCTTAACATTTCCAGGAAAAAGGAAGAGAATTTGGAACAACTTTTTTTTTTTTTTAAAGAATGTTAACAATTGTTTTTACATAGTTGTGAGAAATAATATATTCTTTTTTTCTAAATGAGGTATTATAAAAAAAAAACCTGAGAATGCAGTTTTTGAAGGGAAGAGAACACTTGAGAATATGGAGAAAATTTAAGAAATTCTTTATCTTTATTCTCATTTTACAAGTGAAAGCTAGTCATTGATGACTTCATGAGACTCAAAGATAAAATATAAACTTCTTCCTTTGCCATGAGGCTTCTCCACATTCTGATTCCCTTTCCAATCTTATTTTACACTATACTCTTTCACAAATTATAACTTATAGCTACACTGGAAAACTAGTTTTTCCCATTTTCTGACCTAAACCTCCATGCAATCCACCAGCCTCCATGCAATCTCAAAGGCTGCTATGCTTATATAGCTTTCTCTCTATGTTGAAATCCTTCTCCTTCTTCAAAGTTCAGTCACCTGTTTAATCAAGCCTGATTCCCTGAAGCTGAAACTAACTACCTAAAATTTTCCTTGTTCCTCCTGTTTGAATTTTCCCTTGTCATGAATATATACTATACCTCATTTCATATATACTTGTATACATGTCTTATCCCCTAATTAATAATAAATTAGTTGAGAATAGAACTGTATTTTTTTTTTTCATCTTGTAGCATCAATGTTCTGCATACAGTGGGCATTTAAGTGTCAGCTGACTTTAACTGATCCAGTAGATTAAATCTTTAAATACCACATGGCTAAGGCATGGGAGCAAAGGAAATCGTTTAGTAAACACACAACTGTAGTTCAACCATTTAGTCCCTGCCCAGGCAAGTGCTTGAGTTCTGTTCCATGACACAAGTGTTTGGATTTTTCCAAGAGCTGATGTCAGGGCTTTTCATGGAGACAGAACAGCATTTATAGGGCAGAGGGGGAAAAAAGGGCTTCCCCAGCAGCTATTCTCAATGTGGTCTTTGTACTGTTCTGCTGGGAAAGCCAGGAGGACCCTGCAGAGCTTTAGTCCCTGAAGAAATTCTGCCCTAGAAAGATGGGGGTGGGGTAATGGGCATTTTGCAGATAACCATTAAGTGAACTAAGCTTCGTTCTTCTAAATTTTAAATTCTCCCATCATCAGGACTCCAGTTATTTTATTCATGGAAGAGTAGAGAATCTACTGTTCAACATGTTCTATTGGCTTTGGATGTGAAAAAAACAGATGAACACACATTTACAAGATCAAAAGACTAATGAAGCAAATAATTTTGTATTCTCTGACACATATTTTTTCAAACAAAGTCTAAACAAGTCTCATGCAAAAGGTTTAGGTTTAATGCCACCTACTATCTTTGCATTCAAAAATTAAAGGGCCAATACATATAATCCCCTCATTGGCTTAGATAATTAGCTTCAAGACAGAAAACTGGAGTGTTCCATACACAAGGCTCACAGAATAAGTACCTATAAAACTTTACTTTACTGAGTATACATAATTTATGTCTTGCTTATTATTTATGCTCAGAATATTTTTTAAAAACATAGTATTCAAGTAAAACTGATTTGAATGGGAGACATCTTAAAGTATCCATGTCATTGTGATTTACACAATAAAATATTTTTATATACTCAGTAAGTAATAAGTATAACAATAATTAGTCATATCTGTGTTTAAGAAAGTTCAAACAAATTGTTTAAGAGACTATCCTGATGTTTCTCAAACTAGAAGAAAAAATACACTCAACAATGAAGAAAACCCTGGAGTAAAACTGACACAACTGAGGATAGAAGAGTGAATTATCCTACTAGTTAGGCCCTGGGACTCCACAGACCCCTGTCAAAGTTCCTCAGGAAAATGAGATACTCTTTATTTGCTCAGCTAACAACCATGTACTCCCAGTTCCTTCTCTGTCTTTTGCAAGATGATTAAAACTCAAATCAACATTACAATTGTCTTTCTGAAGCAAGAGACAATCTATTGCTCTGTGTTTCTAAGATAGCTAAGTGCCCAATGAATACAGCAGTAGGTCTAAGATTCAGACACCTCACTAGCTGTGTGACTAGCTGGGCCAGTCTCTTAATTTCTGTTTGCCTCAATTTCCTCAACTGTAAAATAGGAATAATAATAACAAACCTACAGTCATTGCTCCTTCAA
The DNA here is from genome assembly GCF_048593235.1 of Sminthopsis crassicaudata. Lineage (NCBI taxonomy): Eukaryota > Metazoa > Chordata > Mammalia > Dasyuromorphia > Dasyuridae > Sminthopsis > Sminthopsis crassicaudata. Next base: position 397,951,923 of record NC_133619.1, on the reverse strand, counting down.
AGAACTTACCTTCCAGTTGAACCTTATATATCCTGCTCCATGACTTCACAAAAACGTCTCTCATATCTGAAATTTTTTTCTCCCTCCAACACTTTCACCTTTTGAAATCTTATCCTTTAACGCCCAGTACAGTGTCTATAAGGCTTTCTCTGATTTTGCTCCTCATCCCCCAATTATATATGACTTTGCCTTCTTAAATTTCCTTCAATAAACATATTAATAGCTTAATATGTGTTAAGTACTATGCAAAACCAAAAGAAAAAAAAAAAGGTCTCTTCTCTCAAGACACAAGTTCTTTGGTTGTTAGGTATTTTGAACTTTTAGGATCTAGCAAAATCCTTGACTCATAATGGGAACTACATTTACACTTAATAAAATGAATTGAATTATTGATAGGGCAAAACAAAGGCAGCAAATAGTCCAGTTTAGCTAAGGTGTTGAACATATCAAGGGAAGATGAAGGGGGGAAAAAGGTCACAAGGGCAAGTTACAGCCAGTTTGACAATGAATGCACAGCTAAGGAGTTTGTATTTATTTGGTAAACATTAGTGAGCCATAGAAGATTTTTCAATATGTGCAATAGGAATGTTACTTCAATTAATTGGGCAAAAAGTAGAGATGAAGGCAAAAGGACTGACTAGGAGGCTATTTCCCAGAAATGGAGCTCAGAAATGAGAACCTTACCTAAGATGGTGGCAATGGAAATGTAGGAAAATGAAACATTGTAGAAATAGAAATAAAGGACTTGACAAACTGACTGAATGTGTGTAGATTAATAAATACAAAATGTTAATATTTAGCTAAAAAAATTAACTTCACAAGTATAAGGGAGGCATGATTAGACATAAGTTTGTGTGAAAAAGATTTGGAGATTTTAATGAATTACAAGCTCAAAATGACTAAGTAGTGTACTATTGCAACCAACTAACCAACCAACAAATAAATAAAGTTAGTTGTGATCTTGGGCTACATTGAGAATTACAGCTTCTATCTCTAAAGAAGTGATGGTATCACAATACCCTGTCCTCATCAAGAATAAAATGCTTGTTTCTAAGAAGAACTCTGATAAACTGTATACTATTCAGAAGGAAGTAACTAGAATGAAGGAGGGGCTATAAGTCTATGCCATATGAGGATTAATTTAATGAATTAGAGATATTTAAACTGCAAAAGAAAAGGCTGATATATCTTCAAATATCTGAAAGATTGTCACATAGATGAGAGCCTAAATTTGATTTTTTTTTTTTTTTTTTTTTTTTTTTAGCCCCAGAGAGCAGATCTCAGACCACTAGGCAAAAGTTTCAAAGGGACAAATTTAAGCTAGATTTTAATCCTAAAAATTAGTGCTATCTAAAAGTGGAACAGACCACCTCTACTCAAGAAATGGAGGTGTTCAATAAGAAGTTATATGATGTCTCCACAAGTACTATAATGTTCTTAGTAAGCATTTTTTTTCATTAGTTAAACTGAATAGTCCTTAAGGGCCCTTCCAACTCTCAAATTCTGTAAATCTCTGAAATTACAAATAATGTTATTCAGTCAACTACCAATTGTCATATGGGAAACTACTGTAAATTCTTAAAAATATATATATTTCTCTTAGCAACTTAAATCCAAGAAATGCCACTGGGATTACTAACACAGGATTTCATGTAGTTTCTATTTCCATAATTAATAAAGCACTGAGGAAAAGAAATTTCTGTTTTATTTAAAAAAAAAAAAAAAGGAATTGATTATTTTCTTCTTCAAAATGAGATACTATAGTTCAATCTATTTTCCTAAATAGTACTTAATATTGAAACAAATGTTTGTTTTTTGTGTAAATAATCACTTGAATATAATAGTAAATAGCTAAAGTAAAATCAAAAGTTAAGCAAGCTTTTTAAGAAAAGAAAAAATTTTACTCAACCAAACCAAGTCTCTGGAATTTGACATTTCAATTATCCATCCTCTTAACACATACTGAGGTTTAAAAAGCAAGTATTTTACCAGTTTGTAGAACTGCAGATAAGATTAGTCCATTATAAATGCATTTGCCTTGTACTGACCAGCAAAAGTATATATTAAGGTTTTCCCAAAAGAATAATGTTTCACTAAAGATAAGATTTAATTCTAATTCTATTTAGAGAACATATAAATACAGAGAAATGTAATGGAGGTAATCAATGAACCTGGAATGAAGTAGAAATCAAAATTAGACTTAGCATTGGTCTTAGCTCTGCAGTTTGATATTCATGTTACCTTAGTTAAATCATTTATCTTCTCTGAAACAACTTCCAAAACAGCAAAATGGAAATAACAGTAACAAAGTGTACAATTAATACCCTAGTCCTTCCTTATTCTAAAAAATTTGTTGTTATTGACAAGGCTCACTTCATTTCATATTAGTTTGAGTAATTGCTCACTTAATTTCATAATAGTTCACTTTGATATAACACTTTACAAGTATTTTCCTTACCTTCTCTGAGTATTCTTAGCTTACAAATGTTAAATAGAAAGTCAACATCAGCACTAGAACATCATCCAAGCTTCTTCTGAGTCCAAGTCTAGTTCATTATACTATTAACTCTTCCATAAAATCTTAAGATTGGAAGCAGTCACAAAAACCATTGAATTCAACCATCTCACTTTAGATGAAGATATTAAGGCCCCAAAACATAGCTAGTTAGTTACAGATCCCTGACCAGTTAGTGTTATGTTCAAATAAGAATATTCAAATAAGATTATGTCTATAAATACATTAAATATAATTTTATGTTATTAAATGTAACATAAGTTAATATAAATACCTAACATACTATAGATAAGAATGTTATATCTTTTCTCTTCAGAGTAACAACCTTGTGCAATACATGAGCTTGTGAAAAGAGCCATGGAAATGTAAAATATAATTATTGCAACACAGTATCATTCAATTCAATAATGAACATCTTAAAGAGCTGTAATATGCTGAGACACTATGGTAGACTAATACTAATAGAATAATATTAACAAAGCACTTTAAGGTTTAAAAAGTACATATGATTTCACTTAATGATCACAATAACTCTGGGAAGTATATGCTATTGCCACTATTTTATAGATGAGAAAAGTGAGGCTGAGATAGATTAAGAATTCTATGCACTATACTAGCTATTGTATTCAAAGTACAAAATAAGGAAACAAACTCTACTGTCAAAGAAATTACATTCTAGGAGTAATCATGCCACAATGTTCCTAACAAGTAAACCTGTGGTCCAGGAAAGGGAAGCTGAAAGTAATGGTCCTAGTTCATATTAGATATTGCTCGATATTTATTCTTTAATTTAACCAACTTTTATGAGTTATCTGTCCTCTATAAACCATGCTTAACATGGTAGAGAAAAAGTAAACATAACTTGTTCCTATTTTCAAGAAAATTACAGTCTATTTTGAGATAAGAATTATTTATCTTTTTTTAATCATTTTTACCATTTATCAGTCATTAGAAAGGAATCTTAATTGTCATCTAATTATCTTCATACTGCTATGCACATAGTAGGAATGATATAGCTGAAATGAGTAATTAATCGTGCTTCTTATGGCACTCAAAAACCCCTCTACAATATCATTCATGAGTGGTTAGAAAGGCAGAAGAATAAAAATATTTGAACTGAACATAATACATCTGTAACATATCACCTCAAAAACTGTCACATGTTAAAAATCACACAAAATTCCACTAAAGATATTGCCATTGAAATAAAGGTATTTAGTAATTCACTGAATATCAACAATAAGGCATTAATTAATCAAGAAGCATTTATTAATTACCAATACCTATTGAAAACTGAGGACAAAGGCAAAAAAAAAAAAAAAAAAAGTAACTGGGAAGACAAAATATAACATACAGAGTATTTTAAAATCTACAAGGTGGTGCAATGGATAGATCATCAGCACTGGAATTACAGTGTGACCTCAGGCAAGTCACCTAATCAAATCTGCCTTGCCAATCTCCCTATCCACACACTGCCAAAAAACAAACAAAAAACAAACACACACACACACACACACACACACACACACACACACACAAGTTACAATGTAGATTTGGAAGCAGTTGGCATTAGTAGGGGAGGCTAGAGAAGAGACAGAGAGAGATTGCCTCTAAAAGAAGTTTTATATATAGAAGGTGGCTTATGAACTGAGTCTTGAAGATATCTAGAACTGCCAAGATTCACAAGTGAGAAGGGAGAATTTTACAGGCAGGTCAAAGGGAAGAGCCATTGCAAAGGCACATAATATCAAGTGTTATTAGTAAGAAACTACAAAAAAGACTATGGCAATACTAGAGTTTGTGTAGAAGGGAGTAATATATAAAAAAGGTAGAAAGAATGAGTGTAGAAATAATATGGGAAGAGTTTTAAGTGATAAAGAAGTTTACCTTAAAATCAAAAAGTAATCACTTAGTTGGGTTGGGGAACATTAATGGAAGTTGGAGGACATTTAGGAAAATCATTTTGGCAGCTATTAGGGAGAATGTCTTGACTGGGGAGAAATTAGAATCAAGAAGAGTAATTATGAGGCTCTACAAACACATGAATGAAAGGTGTCCATCTCTTATTGAGGAATGGTTGAACAAGTTGTGGTATATGATTGTGATAGAACTCAAAGAAATGAGGAATAAGATGGTTTCAAAAAAAAAAAAAATCTGAGAAGACATATGATACTTAATACAAATGTAAGGTGAAGAGAACAAGAAAATCATACATAGTAACAGCAATATTGTAACAAATTTAAGACTGATCAGGACAATAATTTAAGACAATTCAAAAGGACTCATGATGAAAAAATACTAACCATCTCCACAAAGAGAACTAAAGAACTCTGAATGCAGATTGAAACATATTGTTTTCCACTTCATTTTTTAGCCTTTTTCTGGAAACATGGTTAATAAAGAAATGTTTTGCATGACTTCATATGTATAATGGGTATCAAATCACATGCCTTCTCATTAGTGGGGGAGGAACTAGAAGAAAATTTAGGACTCAAAATTTTTTAATGGAATGGTGCACAAATAATTGGATAAAATTAGTTCAATCATCATTTCTATGCAAATGATTCTCACATAATTTATTTAACCCTAATTACTTCTCTCTATCGAATACATGTTCCTCAATATGTCTCTATCCATTGTCTCCTCAACTGACTACAAATATGCCCATGTCTTCTCCATCCTTTCAAATAACAACACAAAATTCTCACTTTATCCACTTTTCCTATCATGCTATTGCTTATAACTCTTGTTCATTTCTTGGTTACAGCTCTAGAGAAATCCTGCTATTATCAGGTATCTCCACTTTCTCTCTTCTCACTCTTCTAATCTCTGGCTTCTGATTTCACCACGCATCTAAAATTGTCCTCTCCAAAGTTATCAGTGATTTCTTAATTGCCAAATTAATATTTTTTAAATCCTCATTCTTTTTGAATTCTTTGAAATCTTTGATACTTTCCACCCTGCCTCCTTCTTAGCATTTTTAAGTTCTCAAGACAATGTTTCTCCTAGTTGTCTTACCTGTCTGAGCATTCTTCAGTCTCCTTTTTTTGGATTTTCATTTAAATTACACTCAGCAATTATAGATGTCTCCCAAAGTTCTACCCTAGGCCTTCTTTCCTTCTTTCTTTGTATAAATTGAGTAAGTGATCTCAGCCATTCCCAAGGATCCAATTATCAACTCAATAAAAATAATTCTCAGATTTTATTTAAAGTCTTCTCTAGTTCTTCAATCTGTATTTCCGACTGCCTCTTGAACAACTCAAACTGGATGACCCGTACACACCTTACAAGTGCAGATCCATTAATGTCACCTCCCAATACATAAACTCCAATGATTCCTCATTTCCTTCAGGATCAAATACAAAATCCTATTGTTAGTTCTTAAAACACTTCATGATCTGGTCCCTTCATATCTTTCCAGTCTTCTACTTTGCTATTCTTTAGGTACTCAACCATTCAATGACATTGGCCTTCTTGCTATTTCTCTATCTTCTGATTCCTTGCTGTTTGACTAAACTATTCTCTATCCTCACCTTCACCTTCTGGCTTCAGGACTCAGTATAAATGCTACCTTCTAGTGAAAGCCTTTTGAAGTTTTTCCTAGTCCCCCAACTGCTAGAGATTTCACTCTGAGTTTATTCTCCATTTACCCTGCATACATTTTTTGTGACATAATTATTTGCATGTTGTCTCTATTAGAATGTGAGCTCCTTAAAGGCAAGGATAGTTTTGCCTTTATATTCCCAATGCTTGGCAATTTCTGACACCCATTAAGAGCTTGATAAATGCTGAATGACTTGACCCAACTGTGAATTGGTCTAGCCATTCTGGAAAACAATTTGGAACTATATATAAAACATGATAAACTGTATATACCCCTTTGACCTGGTGATACCTCTCTATCAGACCCAAACCCCAGAAAAATCAAATAATGATTAAATGGATCAATACATACAAAAATAAAGCAAAGAATTGGAAACTAACATAGTGCCCATCTATTGGGAACTGGTTAAATAAATTACGGTATATAATGAATATAATAATCTTATGCCATAAGAAATAAAAAACAAAATAGGGTTCAGAGAAACCTGGAAAGACTTGTATGAACTAAAGCAGAGTAAAGCAAGGAGAACAGAAAAATAATCTGAATGATAACACTGTAAACAACCTCCCCAAGACAAGAATTCTGATCGATAATATTATCCAACTAGGATGAACTATGCTGCTCACTTTCTGTCAAAGAAATGAAAAATTCAAGATGTAGAATGAGAAATAGATTTTTGAATGTAACCAATGCAGGAAATTTGTTTTGCTTGATCACGTATATTTGTAATAAGGATTTTCCTTTTCTTTTTTTTTTTTTAATTGGAAATAAAAGCTGAAAGGAAGCAAAAAAAATTTTGTTTTGTTGTTGTTCATCAAAAAAGAAAATAAAAAGGGAAAAGGGTTAGAGGAGGGTCTTGGCTAAAGAGCTATTTCATAATCAGAGACTGATATAGAGGATAAAGAATCAACTCAATATCCTAAGTATGAGTATTATTTTAAAATAATAATTTTCTAAATATAAGAATAAATGGAATAATATTTATATAGCACTTATCTCAGTATCTGGCACATATTAGGCATTTAATAAACACTTGTTCTCTTCCTGGTTCAATACTGATTTTTCCACATTTATACTAATTTTAGGCATGCTTATTTTTTTTCCATGAATGTAATCTATACTTATTGCTGGACAAAAACAAAACAAAAGGCAGAGAAGAGCTGATCTAAGAGAAGCATTATACTGTCCTGGAAGTTAGGAGAAATTAATCCTAATTTCTCCACTAACTCAGTCAAATCCCTAAACCTCTTAAGCCTCGTTTTTCATCTATAAATTGAAAAGGTTGGATAAGATTATTTATAAGAACCCTTCCAGCCCTCAAGTTATATAATTCTGCTCTAATTACATTACTCTAAATCATACTGAATACCAAATAATATTAAATAAACTTGTTGAAATAAGTAAAAATACTGCTTCCTTAACAGAGTATTAGAAAGTAGGAGAAGCAAAGAGTCATCAGATTATGTTAAATAATTAAAATTTCTTGCATTTTCTGTCAACAATAATGAACTAATCAAACCAAATGAAAACTCCAAACTGTGTCTTAAGATGTTTCTGGTTTATAGTCTTTAAAATCAACAGTTCTCAGCACAAAGCACCCAACAATACCATAAGCTATCAGAGGGAAAGCATTCTTGTCTATCAAAAAATAATAATAATAAATAAATAAATAATAAAAATAACAACAAAAAAAATCTTTCTTTTAAAAAGATAATTTTCAAGGAAAAAGGTCTTTTGCATTTTTTTGTTTCATACCATCTCCATATTTTACAAATAATTCTTATTATGCAATGTATTTCCAATGTCATCACATATTAACATGGAAAAGCCTTTTCATATTGATACCCATCAGTTATCTAATAAGATAAATAATACTGAAAATAAAAGGGTAAAATCCAGGTTTAGAATGGTAAATCTGAACATAATATTATTTTTCTTTTTCATTCCTACTGAAGCATTATAAATTATTTTATTTTACTTTCATTCAATTAAAAAACAAAAAACAAAAACAAAAAACAAAGCTCAAATATTAAACAGAATGTATATACAGGAAAAACCATTTCCCTTCCCCCACAACAAATCCCTTACCTATAATAATAGACCCTGGAGTATAAAATGAAACATTTTACAGAACTATCCTGACACTTGGTTTATTAAATCTCAATTCATTGGATCATATTTCAAAATGCCTAGCAAATAATTCATAACAGATTATGCAGATGTATTTCTGAAAAGCAGGTAAGAAGAGAAAGCTGCTCCCGATGCTTTTGGATTAAGACATCTTTATAATGCTGGAGGTTGAAAACCTTTGTTCTCAAGATAAGAAATTGATGCAGACTCAGAAATAGCAGGTTTCTCTCCTTTGGTTCAATTAGGCTTTTACAGTTTTGACAAAAACAAAAAACAAAAAACAAAAATCCTCAAGACTTATTTCAGACATCACAATGAATAATATAAGAAAGACGGTCTATTTTAATGTTCCTTCCTATTATAGCAGCATCCTACTCACAGGAACAAATTTTCTACCCTTTCACTACATTTTACATTCCACATTGGAAACAAAGACATCCAGAAATTACCTGGATCACAAGACAAATCGGCTGACAAGTGAAACCTCAAAAGGCTTGTTTCCATGGAGTAGATCAGGCTGAAATCCTTTCTCCACAATACCATTCCCCATGCCATTCCTTGGCTTTTCCTTTCACGTTTTCATGTGACTTTCCTGGAAAAGCATCTGTCTGATGGTTTTACTGACTACATGAAGGATGATAAGAAACTCCACCTCTTCCCCTAGCCTCCACTACCAATCATCACCATCATCATCTGAGACCCAACACTGCACTGCTAATGGACAGGAAGAGAACAGCATCTATCTTACATGTATTCCATTTCCTCGACCCCCTTCATCCCCACCCCCACCAGAATTCTTATACTACCAAGCAGTAAAGAAAGCAAGGATTTAACTTGATATTTTTAAAATAAAAGGCTGTGTGGTAACTACATTAAAAATGTGATGTAAATATAAAAGGTCAAATACAGTATCACAAATCTCTCACCACAAATACATACCTGTAACTTTCCTGAGAATCTAGTAGCCATGATTTTAACAAGTGTAATCCTTTACCAAAAAAAGGGAGGAAGAGAAGGAGGTGAAAGGATTCTGAGGACATCTTTAAAATTTGTTATTCCTTACTTGTTCTTCCCCTCAGAATATAATAAACCAATAAGCATAATATATAAAAAAGACATTTTTGGATTTCCCACTATGACTGGCTAAATTCATAGACAATTAAAGGTAGGAGCTCAAAAAATGAGTGGGGGGAGGGGGGGAAGTTGGGAAGAAAGCATTTTCTGCCCCAATGATCTGAAATTAGATTTGTAAACAAGACTAGCAGGAGAGAAATTTCTTCAAGCTATTCTGGGTTTGATTATTACAATTTTACAGGAGTTTTAACTGTGCCCAAGGCAATATGAGGTCTAATGTTCTACTAACTAGCATCTGTACTGCAGCAGAATGAGGGAGTTAACTTACAGGAGAGAAAATCATTTAATCAACTTCCTAGAAACTATACAATTTTGTTCAAATTAAAATTTGAATCAAACACCACCCTCCTAGAATCATATAAGAACTGTAGGCATGAGGCCATATAGTTCAACACCTTATTCCAAATAAAAACAAGTACCTTACTTCAAGGAATACCAGAAGTCACTGATCATAAGATTTACTGATTGTCCACATCAAAGGGGTGGCCTTTTTTGCCAAAGTCTTCTATATTCCTTTATCCCAACCCATCCAATCCCATTCCATCCCATCCCATCCACTCTTGGCCATATATACTTCACTCTAACACAATATATATAAAATGGTTGCCTTTTCTGAAGTTTATCAATAGGTTCCTTATGCTTTATATTGTGATCAATTCATAAATGTATCATAAATATTTGAATAAAAAATAAAATTTACAAAAAAGGACTGCCTCTTTATTAGATGGTAGGGGCAGATATTCTGAGACAGGAAATACAAAAATTACTAATTGAATTTTATTTTTTGAATTTTATTGCATTTCACAAAAGAAGAAATTAAGTCTTATAATAGTTAAGAAACTTATCCAATATCACATGTTAATAAGTCCAAGTCAGAATTCTAACTCTATTAGATTCTGGCCTGATATTGATAGAAAGCAGTATTACAAATCCATTCCTGGAACTTCCTTAAATCTCAGTGTTTAATCATTACCCTTAGGAGCAGTTATAACACTCTAGGTTATATATTCTCTATAATATACTCGATCTGGGTGTATCCAGATCTGTTTAGTTTAAATCAATCAATCAATAAACATTCATTAAGAGCAAGGATTGTAAAAGCAGTCTCTTTAAGAATTCTAACTAGGGAAATAACATGAAAATAATTAGATATATATACAAGATTATACAGAGAAGGAAAATACCTAAGAAGGAAAGGAATTAGAACCTGTAGTGACTTGGGAAAGGCCTCCTCTGCAGAAGAAAAGATTGGGATAAGGTTTTTTTAAAGGAAAAAAAAAAAAACAGGGAAGAATTTCATGGCTCCAGATAAGACTATCTTCTAAAACTTTTTATGAAATTACTCTGACATAAATTTGGTATCAAAGAAAGATCACAGATAAGAAAACAAAACTTGTTCCCTTAATAGTGGTCAAGGGATATTAAACTTTTTTAAAGAATAAAAATAATAATAAAGCATTAATAAAACACTCTAAGATTTGCAGCTAAGGGCAGTGAGGTACAGTGAACAGAGACAGAGCACAGGGTCTGGAGACCTGAATTCAAATGTGACCTCAGACATTGCTATGTGACTCTGAGTACAAGTCACTTAACCCTGTTTGTCTCAGTTTCCTCATCTGAATGGAAAAGGTAATTGAAGATAACTCCAGTGCCTTGCCAAGAAAATCTAAATGGGGTCATAAAGAGTCAAATACAACTGAAATATCTAATCAACTAAGGTTTTCGAATAACTGTACAAATCTCATCTCATTTGATCCTGTCTAAATCTGTATTTGAACTTCCTGTCTTCCTGACTCAAGTCCAGCTATATTCACTATGTTACTAGTTGGCTATTAACAATCATAAGAAACAATGCCCCAAATCACTAATATCTAAAAGATATGTAAATTAAAACAACCTTGATATTATACCTCACACCCTGAAAATGGGCAAAGATGACCAAAAATAGTCAGGGAAGTAGTAAACAAATTGTGATATATGAATGTAATGGAATATTACTATGTAAGAAATTACAATTTTAAAATACAAGAATATGAAGAATGGAAAGATATATCTGAACTAATGCAGAATGAATCAGAGCCAAGAATCCAATAACAGAATGATTCCAACAATGTAAAAATTTAAAGAACTACAGAAAAATCCAAAGTGTATGCTATAAAAAAGAGCAAACAAGGCTCCAAAGAGATATAAGAAGACACTCCTATCTCACCCCTTTACAGAGGTGGGAGGTCCACAATTGAGTTATAGTACACATGCTTTGAAGAATTTTGAGATATAATAATCAGTTCTGGTGATTTAAAATTTCTTTTTAAAATTTCTGAAATGCATTATTTATTATTAATTATATATAATGTTATTTAGGGTGGTTTTCTTGGAAGGGAAGACAAAGCAAAAGTAGGGAAAATTTTGCTAATAAAAAAAAAGGTGATAAATTTTTAAAATTAAATCTTCCACTGCAGAAAACAATCCTATAGATTCACCTATTCTCTGGATCCCAAATTTATGCTTAGTCAACCAGTAAGTTTCTCAAACTTATGAGAGGTTTATGGGAATAAAGACCAAACAATCACTTAACTAACTGACTTCCCATTACTATAAAAGGAGATATAAATATGTTTCCATCCTACTAAAATAAAAATTAAAATGTATAAACATGTCACCCCCAAAGTTTCCAAAAGACCCTTTTCATACATAGTCACAAGTCTGTATGTGTAGCAACTAAATTAGCAAGTAACACATATAAGAGGATCTAAAACAAGAATGCAATACAATCTTATATAAGAGGTTTTTTAAATCCCAGGTTCTATTTTTCACATATAGAAAAAATTCAAATCCAGAAAAGCAGAATTATATGACTAATTGAAATGTAAACCTAATGCATTTTAGTAGTAGAATTTAGTATCAAAATCAATAACTATCCTAAATTAAGCAACAACATGAACAACCACAAAGCCAGCAAAACAGACTAGGCATTTCAATCAAATAAAGAGATCCAAAATTGAACTGACAAGACAGAAGGGAAAGAAAGGGGGGAAATATTGGAGGGTAGGTAGTCTGCCTGCACACTAATTTAGGAACCATTATAACAGCTTCAAAGTATTAACTAATGCTTTCATTACAGCTTTTTTTTTTTTTTTTTTTTAATTAAGGAAGAGTGGGAGAGAAATAGAAGGGTCAAAGAGGAGATCTAACAGGGAACATTAAAAATACTCTTCCTGCTGCTTACACAGCTGTACTAATGCCTTGACGTCAATCTCAAGACTCCTAGGGAGTTTAGCGACAACTCATTTTATGGTGTTTGCTATATAGTATGAGTTGAAAAATAAAATTAATCTTGAATATTTTTATATTAGTTTCCATGATAATCATTTTCAATTTGAGAAAAATTTGTACCATGAGAAAAGAAGAGAACAATTAAACATTAATTTTGGAAGAGTAACTGTTTTTTTATTGGTAAGGGTTAACTTATAGTAAGAAAAATCCCTTTGTTAATGCTGGTCCATAATTTATAAAGGCAGCTTGGACTAGAGGATATAAAACTAGCCTCAGATAGTCTAGAATTCAAGAGAAGCTTCAGACACGTGTGAGAGTAGTGTAATTCTAGTTAAGTCACTTAATTTCTCCTTGATTGCAAGCATTTTACTGAATAAGCAGTTAACAATTATTCAAAAACTGGTTAACCAGTTTGTGTAAGCATTAACCTTTTTGTGCTGGGGCTCTGAATGGTAGTTTATTTTCACTGGGTAAGAGAATGTTAAAACTCCAATCTGTCAATTTAACTTCTTTTTTATTGTGGTTATAGGAAGAGGAGATTGTGATTCTGGTGAAAAAGTTTAGCGGGCAAAAGGACAAAGCAGAGCTATATCAAATTAAAAGGTGTATCTTTATGTAAAAAAGTAATACTAAGAGTTAGTAAAAGTGAAAATATCTATGTAAAGAAAGTGAAGGCAGATTTGATTAAAATCAAACTGATTTAAATCATGGCAAACCACTAGATAAGATTCAACTTAAAACACTTCTGTTTACAATTGTTTGAAATAAGACTAATAACACCTCACAACTCAGATGACACACAAAATAACATTCACAAATACCCATAAATTTAAAATCACTATTAAGTTAAAGGAAATGATTTGTTTTTTGGTTTCATTTTACAAAATCTTTCAAAAGAAAGATTATGTACCAAATTATGTTTACCAAAATAAACATAAAATAAGCATTTATGAAATAAATGAATGAGAAATTATCAATTTAATAAGTATTACTAATATAAACAAATTGTGATATATGAATGTAATGGAATATTACTATGCTGTAAGAAATTACAATTTTAAAATACAAGAATATGAAGAAGAATGGAAAGATATATCTGAACTAATGCAGAATGAATCAGAGCCAAGAATAAGTAAGATATTTAGAGATATTTAGAAGGTATATGTGCCAGGTTCTAACAAAAGAAACACTATAATTAAAAAACAAACCAAAAAGAAACCATAAAAATTATTTAATTGAATTGAAATGTATATATACTAGATATTGTTAATAACTCTTATCAAAACAAGAGTTGGGACATGTGTTGTTAATTATAAGTGCTTTCTTTTTAAAAAGTTATCTTTGGGGCAGCTATGTGGTGAAGTGGATAGAGCACCAGCCCTGGAGTCAAGATGACCTGAGTTCAAATATGACTCAGACTTAAACATTTCCTGGCTGTGTGACCCTAGGCAAATCACTTAACCCCAATTGCCTGGGGGGGAGGGGAAGTATCATTACCCTGGGTAAGTCACTGAATAGTATATTTCTTTTGAAGGAAAAAAAGTTATATACTTAAGGAGTTTCTAGATAATACTCCTCCTCCTCACTTGCCCAGTGTAACTTCATTTATTATAACAAAGGAGAAAAAAAGTTAAGCATAAACCAAATCTGACAGTGTATGCAATATATAATGGACCTTTCATTTAAAAAAGGGAAGGGGCACTTTTTTCATTTTTTCTCTGGGGCAAAGACCACCATTATCAATAAAAAAGTGTCCCCTTTTTTATTCTTCTTTTCATTTATATTTTGTTATAGATATATATAGTTTTCCTGGTTATGCTTACTTGAATTCCTTATCAGTTAATGCAAATTGTCCCCTATTTCTCTGAATTCTTAGTAGTAATTATTAAAGCTCAATATCACAATACATTTGTAGAGCATAATTTATTCAACCTTTTTTTTTTTTCCAGTTTTTCACTATGACAAGAAGTTCTAATATGTTGTGGCCTATGGTAGGAATTTTCTTTTTGATCCTGAACCTCTTTGTTGTGTAACAGTAGGCTCTCTGTAACAGTAGGCTCTCTACTAGGTCATGGATAGGTAAGACACTTTTTTTGTGATTTCTTTGCTTCCCTCACTCTGCCCCAATCCCCCAATGGATGAACTAATAATTTGTAGCTGAATCTATAAGGTAGTATCTCTTTATTCAAGTCTTTTAATGCTGACTATTCTCTGTCATTTTAGATATTCATTGCTTGTAATTGGGCCACACCAATACAATTAACATGATCATACTATTTAAATGTAGTAATTTAGTATCATACTACCAAAGAGTTGTTATATAGAACTAGATCAAAAATTTTAAAAGCAAAACTGATCGGAACAAAAGTTCTATATAAAAAGGAGCTAATGTGAAAGAAGTAGTAAAAATATAAATACATCATAAAGCTGTGACTGAAAAAACAAAATAAAACATTTAATATTGATTTTTAAAGTAGAAAAATTAAGGTACCAAACAATATAAGCAAAAATAAAGAATTGAACTCAATAACCCAGTGTCATTTAAACCTCAAAACACTTAAAAAACAACAACAACCACCAAAAAAAAAAACTTGGGAAAAAACTTCCTAAAGAAAAACTTCTGGGAAATCTGGAAAACAATTTGACCAAAAAAAAGTTTAAATCAGCATTATACAACACAAAGATCTACACCTAGAAGGGACCATGGAAGCTGAGTCCAAACCCCTCAATCTAAAAATGAGTTAAAAATGAGTAAATTGAAGCACAGAGAAAACAGTAACAACAAAGCTACTAAGAATCTCAAGATGTGATTTGAACCAGGTCTTGATTAGATGCAGTGCTTTCTCTAGTAACCACAATAGCTCTCAAATTTTCTAAAATAATAACTCACCTAAATATAAAAGATTATATTACAAAATAAAAGAATTGGAGAAAAATAGAAGGGGATACCCTTTATAACAGAGCAATAGTGAAAATTCTTAACTAAACAGGATAGAAGAGGGGGGAAAATAAATATAGGCATCTAAGTCTATAAAGAGCTAGTGTCAAAAGACCTGAGATGAAAATCTGCCTTAGACATTTGCTGGAGGTGTGACCCTAGATATCTTACAACCTATTTGTCTTTGTTTTCTCATCTATAAAATGCAAATAATAATATCTAATTCCCAAGGTGGTTGTGAGGATCAGATGAGTTATTTGTAAAGTGCTTTAAAAATATTAAAGAACTATATAAATGCTAGATATTATTATTATTAATTTTATTTAGGTGAAATTGAAAAGTTTTTCTAAGAACGAAATTATGGGAAAGAACTACCTGTTTTACAAGAATTGTTAATAAAATGTATATTTCATTTTTAAGATTTTTATCAACAACAGAGTAAACACAAAAGAAAGATTGGCAGAGTAAAGGTAAAAATAATAATCATGCAAATAAGGTGCAAAGGAAAGAATAGACAGGGAGGCATTAGAGGGAGAAGAGCGCACAGTTCTGAAAATGTATATATAAGGTATGTGTGTGTCTATGTATGGATATATTGACATATCTATACATGAATATATCTTTTTTTAACTGTAGCTTGCATTGGAGTAGTGAGGGAATGAAAGAGACATAGAGTGTGTGTGTGTGTGTGTGTGTGTGTGTGTGTGTGTTATGTATCTAAATATCCATATATAACATCCTTTATTAACTATAGTTTACTTGAGGGTGGAAGGGATGAAAAGGGAGAAAAAAGAATAAATTAAGTAAGATGTGCAGCAGATAACAAAAGAACAGTTTACAAAGAAGTAAAGAAAAGACAAACATCCATGAATATATAATAATTTCTTCTACTAATATATATATATAGATATACATACATATATATATATATATATATACATACTTTCCTAAATTGGCATGTTTATATATTTTGAATTCTCCCTTATGTTCTGCTGTTTTATTTTGTTTTGTATTGTTTTTGTTTTTCTTTTTGCTTATTCTGTTTCTTCAAATAAAATAAATTTTGGGGAAAAAAATCTATATATAGACAAAACCGAAGCTAGGTCTTTCTTAGCTTTTAAACTAACAACAAAGTTTTATTTCAAATATGCAAGACTATTTCTACAACAGTATGTGACAATTAAACCCAAACTGAGTTTATTGCTAGATTATGATTAGTAATTCCAAGGTATCTTACAAATCTGAGATTCTGTTCTCATTAATCACTTTTAGTTCCCTGTTACAGATTGTGATAAATTGGTAACTGTCATTTTATTAATTATTACCTGAAGCTCATCTGCCATTTTTATGCCCATTTTATGCAATCTTCTATAGTTTATTCCTTTGTATTTAAAACTTTATTACCTGCAAAATTGTACATTTCCCTTCTCTTTCAGGCCATGTATAAAAAGGATAAACCAGTTTCAGAAGCAATTCCTACAGAATCCCACTTTCCATTCTTTGCCAGTCTCTTCAAAGATTCTTTGAAATAAGCATGGTAGTTTTT
The DNA here is from genome assembly GCF_048593235.1 of Sminthopsis crassicaudata. NCBI lineage: Eukaryota > Metazoa > Chordata > Mammalia > Dasyuromorphia > Dasyuridae > Sminthopsis > Sminthopsis crassicaudata. The sequence continues at coordinate 397,934,783 of NC_133619.1, read as the reverse complement.
TATTTTATTTTAAAGATTTTTATGTCACAAGCTATGAGTTCAAATCCAGACTGTGGTTTTTGGAAAAGTAATTTAATATCTCTAGATCTCAGTTTCCTCATCTGTAAAATAAGGTTGAACTAGATTACTTCCAATGTTCCTTCCAATTCTTTATCTATTTAAGATGATATAAAATCCATCTACTTCTGGAGAGCAATCTGGAACTATGCCCAAAAAGTTATCAAACTGTGCATACCCTTTGACCCAGCAGCGCTACTACTGGGATTATATCCCAAAGAAATACTAAAGAGCGGAAAGAGACATATATGTGCCAAAATGTTTGTGGCAGCTCTTTTTGTTGTAGCTAGAAACTGGAGGATGAATGGATGTCCATCAGTTGGAGAATGGGTTGGGTAAATTGTGGTATATGAAGGTTATGGAATATTATTGCTCGGTAAGAAATGACCAGCAGGAGGAATATAGAGAGGCCTGGAGAGACTTAAATCAACTGATGCTGAGTGAAATGAGCAGAACCAGAAGATCACTGTACACTTCAACAACAATACTGTATGAGGATGTATTCTGATGGAAGTGGAAATCTTCAACATAAAGAAGATCCAACTCACTTCCAGTTGATCAATGATGGACAGAGGTAGCTGCACCCAGAGAAGAAACACTGGGAGGGGAATGAAAATTGTTAGCACTAATATCTGTCTGCCCAGGTTGCATGTACCTTCGGATTCTAATGTTTATTGTGCAACAAGAAAGTGATATTCGCACACATGTATTGTACCTAGACTATATTGTAACACATGTAAAATGTATGGTATTGCCTGTCGTCGGGGGGAGGGAATAGAGGGAGGGGGGGTAAATTGGAAAAATGAATACAAGGGATAATATTATAAAATATATATATATATATATAATAAAAAAAAATAAATAAAAAAAAATAAATAAATAAACATGGATTAAATGCCTACTTTGTGCCAGGCAATGTGGTAAGCTCTAAATAAATATCCTATTTGATCCTCAAAAAAAAAAAAAAAAAAAAAAAAAAAAAAATCCATCTACTTGTTCTCTTCATTACCTATTTGGGATGCCCTTAATTACATTCACTTCTTATCTCCTCAGAGGAGTTTTCTAAATTGAACTAGATCTCCTTTACAGGAATTATCTTTTCTCTCCAAAGGTGGTTTTAATAATTTAACACATTATTTAAATACATTAGTGACTGCCACCAAAATATGAAATAACAGTAAAATAATTGAATTTTTCTTTAAAGAACATAGAAAAACTTTAAAGTAGTAATCCCAAGAAACAAACTTATTCTTAACAAGGTTTGCCCTATTGAAATTTTTTTGAAATTGCCTTCAGATTTACTTTATGAATTACCCAGGAAAATAATATTACTCTGAAGTCACTGCTCAGTATAACTGTCTTTTTCAGCAGACTATCCCATTATCGTCCCTGCTTTCTCACTTATCTTCAGCTGCTTCCCTACTGCCTACAAATATGTCCATGTTTACTCCCACCTCAAAAAATTCCTACTTGAACTGAGCATTTCCATTCTCCCTTCCATATTTCTCCTTTTTTTTCTAGCTGAACTTCTTGAGGAGACTATCTGCAAATGATGGCTCCAATTGCTGTCCTCTATTTTTATGTATTGTTTGGCTTCTGACTTCATTATTCAATTCAAACTCCTCTCCAAAGATACCAATGATCTCTTAATTGCCAAATTAATTTGTCACTGTCAATCATCCTCTTCTCCCTGATAGCCTATTCCTAGGGGTCTTCACTATGCTGTTCCCCCCCACCCCCGGTTCTCCTCCTAATTATTCCTTCTCATTCTGCTTTGCTGGACCTTTGTCCAGGTCATGAACACTAAGAGTAGATGTTTCCTAGTCCTTGTCTTTCTTTTCTTCTCCCTCTATGCTATTTCATTGATTCAGTTATCATCTCTGCGCTGATGGTTCTCAGATCTACTTACTCAATCTTAACATCTCTCTTAACTTGAAAACTAATCTGTGAAACATCTCAAACTAGATGACCCCTAGACATCTTAAGCTCAGCATATCCAAAACTAAACTCAACACAGCTCCTCTTTGCTTTGTTTTGCCTTTTCTTTTCCTTCCCTTCCCTCTGTTCACATATAGTATCATAACCTTAGTTATGCATATTTTGCCCCCCAAAATATAAATATTGATCCCTGAAACTTCCCAAGGTGTCTTGGGATTTATAGGTGGGGACCATGCCTTTAACCCAAATCATTCTGGCTCCCACTGATTGACCAATAGTAGGTCCCATTTCAAGTCCCATTTGGTTATTGAGTCCTGAATGGCTCAAAGTGAAAGGTAAATAGCAACTGTTTCTGTTTTGGCCAAAAACTCTTGACAGTCTTCCCTTCCTAGATTATTTGTTTCTTTTTGTTTTGGGGATTTTTTTGGTTAGGTAAAAGAGACCATTCTGTGTTAGCTGTCTTTAATGACTGAATGGGTACTGCCTTAATCAAACTGAAACCTGTTAAAGACCTTAGATTAAAAAGGCCAAGATCTTTCATTGCATCCAGGGCCATCTCAGTTATCTGATCTTTTATCTTGCCACTGGATCCAGATGGCTCAAGAGAAGAAAGTTGGTGATTTTGCACAATTCTCCCTCACTTAAATTCAATTCACTTTCATCTCATGGTATGATTGCCCTGAAGTCATGGTCCTCTTTGTTAGGATTACTAAGTGAGAACTCAGGTTGTCTGGATGGTGACAAGGTGAGAATTCAGGTTTTCTGGACAATTACAAGGTGAGAACTCAGGTTGACTTGATAGAGGGGGCAAGCTCATTGGCTGGGGTGGTTCTTCCCAGAAGCCCTTGCATTATCCCACGCCCATTCTCTGGGAGGATAAAAAGAGACAGCACTGGGCGCAGAGAGCAGATCGGCCTGGAGAAGGATAAGAGCTGGAGGAGATTCAGAGCCAGGATTCAAGAAGAAAGACTCTGCATTGCATCAGGCTTGACGGGGCTCTCTGCAGGAAGGGAAGTCACTTCTAAGGACAAGAGTTAACAGCAACTGCCTGGAGACAACGGTTCATTACAGGAAGAAGAATCTGTTGGAGAGATTTGAGTAGAAGACACAGCAGATCTCTTCCCAGAGAGCGATCCGGCAGCTTCTAGAGACGACAGCTCGTTACACTCTTAAAAAAACAAAAGACAACCCCTCCCCCCAAAAAAAAAGAAGAAGAAAAAAAAGCAGAGAATTTAAATTTGAACTGAGAAACTTTTGCAAAGTTACTTAAAATCACTGTGCCTCAGTTTCACTGACTGTAAAATAAAGGGTGCTGGCTAGATAAATTCTAATGTTATTTTCCTTCTCTAAAAGTTTATGTCTAAGTTCTTTTCCCCTCTCTACAAAAACCTCTCTATGTACACTGTCTCCTAGGATCTGATCTTTTTTTATCTATGATTTATCTTAAAATCATTAGAGTTGGAAGGAACCTCAAGAAATCATCTGGTCTTAGTTCTTGTCTTTGCAAAGATAAGATACTGTTAAAATCATTCTACAGATGATCTTAAAAATCATATGAGATATGGATAATTTAAATGACTTACCCACTTAAAACCTGAAATATCAGAGAGGTTAAATAACTTGACCAGTTTCACATAGCTAGCAAATAGCTGAGGAAGGAATGAAACAGAGAACTTCTACATGCCAATGTGCTCAAATCTTTTCAAAATATAACACTTCCATATATTACAAGTCCAGCAAAATGTTTAAATTGCACAGATTACCTTGAAAAGTAAGGCGTAGCCCCTCATTGATGATCTCCTAATAAAGATTAATATGTTCATTCATCCAATAAGTTGTACCACAGATTTTCATTCAGATATAGGTTGAATTAAACAAGGGTCCTTTCCAACTCGTACCATAACAATGTTACTATTTATTTATCTCAAAATGATAACACCTCTCTTACATTCAATCTTTTCCATCTTTCCTATTAATTTAAAGCTTAGCATAGATAATTATCATCATTAATAATAAATAATTAGGCACATAAGAATATTTATGCACATAAGAATATTTACTTTTGAAACTTATCAAGATCCTTAAATACTTTCAACTATAGTGATACTGATCCACTTATCCTCAAAGTATGAAAAATAACACTACCTACCAGCTTGTGTCTAATGTGTTCAGATTCACATATAATGAATATCCTTATTTTCTTTTCTAATATTTCTCATTCTGTCTTTTGCACATGGTAGTCAGCTACTTTAGCACATACATTCTCCTTGAGTAAAATCCAAATCATCAAAATCCATCTTGATCTTTATCAAGTCTCCTGCCATTCTTTCTCTAGTCTAGATTTTTCAAACACCAACTTTTCAGTTTAAAAAATATTCTTCTAGCAGAAAATGGGGGGAAAAATTACATGCAAGGGATATGAAAGGATGTGATAAAGACCTCATTTCTAAAACATATAGAGAATTAACTCAAATTTATAAAAATACAAACCATCCTCCAATTGATAAATGATATGATCAGACGATTTTCAGATGAAGATAATAAAGTCATTTCTAGTCATATGAGAAAATGCTCTAAATAACTATTGATTAGAGAAATGCAAATGAAGACAACTCTGAGGTACCACTATACACCTCTCAGATAGGCTAAGATGACAGGAAAGAACAATGATAAATGTTGGAGGGGATGTGGGAAAACTAGGACACTAAATATATTGTGAATTGATCCGACCAATGATCAATAGGATGTTTTCAGAAAGGCCCGAGAGACTTACACAAACTGATGCTAAGTAAAATGAGTAGAATCAAAAGAACATTGTACACAGCAACAAGATGATCAACTGTGATGGATTTGGCTCTTTTTAACAATGATGTGATTAAAGCCAATATAAATAGACTTGTGATGGAGAGAGTTATCTGCATCCAGAAAGAAGACTATGGCGATTGAAAGTACATCACAACATAATATTTTCACCTTTTTTGTTATTATTTGCTTGCCTTTTTTGTTCCTCTTCCTTTTTGATCTGATTTTTCTTGTACAACATATAAATGTGGAAATGTTTAGAAAAATTGCACGTTTAACCCATTTTGGATTATTTGCTGTCTAGGGCAGAAAGTGGGAGAAGAGAGGGAGAAAAATTTGGAACACAAGGTTTTTCAGGGATGAATGTTGAAAACTATCTTCACATGTACTTTGAAAAAAAAAAGTTATTAAAATTTTTAAAAATATTCTATCTTTTTAATTTCAGCAATTTAGTTCACTTTCATATGTAAGCTCCATTTTTATAGGCTCTACTGGTTTGCAAAAGTCCCCAATAAATCTAAATACTTATTCCAAACACTATTAAGATTCTACAGCACAATGTGGCAATTTATAACAAGTGTGGCTGATTGTTTTTTGGAGTAGAAGAGAACCAAAATGACATCACTACGTCAGGCTCAATGTACAGTGTATCCAACTGTGGCTGATCAGAGGAAAACAATCAGAAGGCTCTAACACAGATTGAGCGCAGAGTCCATATGAACAAATGGAATAGAAATGTCTCTATATTTGCACATTTCACATGTCTTTTGAACTATAGCAATTCCGCTTTGCTCTTAAATCACAGCATCATCTTTGATATGCATGTTTCATGCTGGGTATTTTTGTGCCAGTGTCTCCCATGTTTCACAACTGATTCCAAAGTTCTTCAGAAAGACTGAGAGTCTTATAACACTTCTTCTGACCTCCATGAGTACCTGCCTTGTGTAAATATCTTTTAGGCAAACAGACTTCTGACATTCAAATAATTTGGTCACCTAACAGAGTTGCACACACTTCAGTAGAGTTTGAATGCCTGGAAGTTCAGCTCAAGAAAGAACTCCAGTTTCTGATACCTTATCTTTCCAGGTGACCTCATAATCTTCCTAAAACAATTTATGGAAATGGAAATGGAAGCGATTCAGGTTCCTGGCATGGAGCTGGCAGATTGTCCAGGGCTCAGGCATATAACAATGAGATAACCACAATGGTTCTGTAGATCTTCAGTATGGAAGGCAGCCTAATACTTCTCCCCCACACCTTCCTTTGGAGCTTCCTAAACACTAAGCTAGCTCTATCAATGTATGCATCAAACTCATTACTATGTGTACATCCCTAGAATGTATACAATCAATAGTAAGTGAACTTATGCACAGCATTCAAAATTTCTCTACTTGATTTAACCATTCCAAGTACAAATGCTGCTGGCTAGTGAAGAGCCTCTTGTCAGTCCAAAATAAGTACAAGTAGTAGAGAATCAATCCATGCTCTGTTTCATCTCAGCCACAGAGGTTGCATTGAGCACACAAACATCAATGAACAAAATGTGGAATGCCAATTCTCCCTCCACCTTTGTCTTGGCTTGAAGCCTTTTCAAGTTAAATAATTTACAATCAGCTACAAAGTAACTGACATTGATGCCATTTTCATTCTCTTTAAAGGCATCCAACAACATCAAGGAAAACACTGTGCTAAATAATACACAGTTCTTCACTGGTGACTGGGAAAGTGTGAAAGTATCATCCATCATCCAGTTTCATGGATTTGGTGTACAATATTGATGAATTTCTCCAAGCAGCCAAAAAATTTTGCCATGTTCTTCCACCAGATTTCACAACTGGTCAGATCAATGAACACTGTATATTCTCTTCTGCACCCAGCATTTCTCCTGGTATTAGGCAGGAAACCCCATATGAACCATTACTTGGCCCTTTCTGAAGCCACATAGGCTTTCAGGTAAATGACCATCTTTCAAGTGAAAGATTAGCTTATAAGAAGGATTCTGGCAAGAACCTTGCTGGCCATGACTAAGAGAGAGAGATGCCCCCCACACCCCCATGTTTATCACAGGACTACTTCCTTCCTTTTCCTTTATGGAGCTGGACAATGAAGGCCTGCTTGAACCCCTAGAGTATAACTTCCTCTTGTCACATAACCCAGAAGATTTGTCAGATTTTATATAAGTAGCGGACCCCTGTTTTGTAAATCTCAGGTGGATTAGAATCAGCACCAGGAGCTTTGCCACACATGAGAAACCTTTTGGAAATTCATTTGGAAATTCAAGCAGAGAAGGATTGACTTGCACTATAGTCAATAGATTCATCTTTAGTGGATAACAGTCTGTTGAAAACATTACAGAAGTACTTAACCCATCTCCCCCAGGATCATATCCTTATACCAATCAATGTGGCTTCATCATTGTTGAGTAGCTAAGTTGTACCATAGCAATTTGGAACACAACCTTCAGAGAATCATAAAAGCACATTAGATTGTTAGTATAGGTGTAAAACTAAATTTTATCTGCCTTCTTACTAAGCCAAGGATAGTTTTGAAAGAATTAAATGCTGCCTTTTGAGAGACAAACTATCCTCCTGGTAAAACCATGTGGAGTTTTTAATTTTCATTTAGTACCATCACAATTATCCCATCATTTTCACCAAACCAATCTTGATGTTTGCAAGTGTTTGAAGCCAGATGATTAAAGTGTACACCAAAATGTACATCCAATCTTTAAAATCTGCCCATTCTTTTTTTACAAGGCACCTACATGAAAACTGATTATATATAAAGGAATAAAAAACTGTACAACCAATTTTTAAAAGGCAGAAATATTAAAAGCATCCTTTTCAGATCAAGATATGATAAAATTACAAGCAACAAATGAAAAAAAATCAATTAAATATAATTTGGAAACAAAAATAATCTAATCCTAAAAAATGAAGAGGTCAAACAACAAATCACAGAAACAAGTGATAATTCCAAAGAGAATTACAATAATGAGACAGAATACAAAAATTTAGGGAATGAAGCAAAAGCAGTACTTAGAGGAAATTTTGTATATCTAAATGCTTGCATGAATAAAATATGGGTCAATAAACTGGATATACAACCAAAAAAGTTAGGAAAAGGGCATATCAAAAATCCCCAATTAAATACTGAATTAGAAATTCTGAAAATAAAAGATTAATAAAATTGAAATTAATGAAATTGAAAGTAAGAAGGCTATTGAACTAAAAATAAAACTAAGATCTGGTTTTATGAAAATAAAATAGATAAATCTTTCATTTGATTAAAAAAAACTGAATTATTAGTATCAAATATGAAGAGTGAATTAACCACTAATGAAAAAAATTAAAGCAATAATTAAAAGCTATTTTGTCCAACTATATACAACAAATCTGATGATTTAAGTGAAATGTATTAATATTTGCAAAAATATTAATTACCCAGATAAAAAGAAGAGAAAATAAAATATTTAACTCCATTTGAGAAAAAGAAATTGAATAAGCTATCAATGAACTACCTGGGAAAAAAAATCTCCAGGGCCAGATGGATTTACAAGTGAATTATATCAAACATTTAAAGGACAATTAATTTCAATACTATAAAAACTATTTGGAAAAACAGGTAAGGAGTGCTGCCAAATTACTTTTATGACACAAGGTGCTGATGCCTAAACCATAAAGAGCCAAAACAAAGAAATAAAATTACAGATCAATTTCCCTAATAAATACTGATGCAAAAATTTAAATAAAATATTAACAAAGATTACAGCAATTTATCACAAGAATTATATACCATGATCAGTTGGAATTTATACTAGAAATGCAGAGCTGGTTCAGTATTAAGAAAACTGTCAGCAAAACTGATCATATCAAAAACAAAACTAACAGAAATAATATTATCTTAATAGATGCAGAAAAAGTCTTTTTGACAAAAAACAACTCCCATTTCTATTAAAAACACGAGAGAGCATAGGAATAAATGGACCTTTCCTTAAAATGTTAAATGATAGCTATCTAAAACCAACAGCAAGTTTTATCTGTATGTAATAGTAATAAGTTAGATGTTTTCCCAATAAATCAGGGATGAAATAAGGATACCCATTATCAGCACTATTATTCAAATATTCAACATTTTTCAAATATTCAAATAAAATATTTGGGAATCTGCCTGCCAAGATAAAACCAGAGATTATATGAACACAATTACAAAACATTTTCCACATGAATAAAGTTAGATCTAAAGAAATGGAAAAATATCACTGCTCATGGTTAGAACAAATATAGGAAAAATGACAATTCTACACCTAAATTAATGAATATATTCAGTGCCCTACCAATTAAACTGCCAAAAATTATTTTACAAATCTAGAAAAAAATAATAAAATTCATCTAGAAGTAAAAGTCAAGAATATAAAGGAAATTAATGGAAAAAAATGCAAAGGATGGTGGCCTACCTGTAACAGATCTAAAACTATATCTAAGAGTGATAATCATCAAAACTATTTGTTTCTGCCTAAAAAACAGAGTGGAGGATCAATGAAATAGGTTAGAAACACAAAACAGTAGAAAATGACTACAGAAATTTATTGTTTGATAAACCCAAAGACTGGCTTCTGGGTTAAGAATATCTTATCTGAAAAACTGCTGGAAAAACTGGAAAACAATAAGCAGAAACTAGGCAGACTAATATACTATACCAAGACAAGATCAAAATGGGTACACAATTTAGATATAAAAGGTGATACCATAAGCAAATTTAGGAGCTCAAGCAATAGTTTATCTGTCAGATCTATGGAGAAGGAAAAAAGCAACATCTGAGCAAGAGAAAGAGAGGATTGTGAGATATAAAGTGGATAATTTGAATTATATTAAATTAAGAAGATTTTGTGTAAACAAAACCAATACAAGCAATTTTTATAGCTAGTATTTCTGATAAAGACCTCATTTTTCAAATACATAGAGAACTGAGTCAAATTTATAAGAACACAAGTCATTTCTCAATTGATAAACGGTCAAAGAATATCAACAGGAAGTTTTTAGATGAAGAAAATAGTTATTTGTAGTCATATAAAAATGCTCTAAACCACTACTGATTAGAGAAATGTAAATGAAAACAACTCTGAGGTACCCAGATGGGTTAATATGACAGAAAAGAAAAATGATAATTGCTGGTGAAGATGTGGGAAAACTGGAACATTAAGGCAATATTGGTGGAATTATGAACTGATCAAACCATTCTGGAGAGCAATTTGGAACTATACTCAAAGGACTATAAAATTTCACATACCCTTTGATTCAGCAATAGCACAATTAGTTCTGTATCCCAATGATATAATAAAATAAATGGAAAGGACCCACATGCACACAAAATATTTATAACAAATCTTGTGGTGGGCAAAGAATTGAAAATGGAGGGAATACACATCAAATGGGGAACAGTTGAACAAGTTGTGGTATATGAATGTAATGGAATATTACTGTGCCACAAGAATGATAACCTGGAAGAGTTCCTTCTTGTTACAGTCTCCCTATTTTCCTTCTTGTCATAGGGAGAAGTCAGGAAAAGGAGGGAGATAAATTCTGCTGCTGGAGAATAGCTAATTATGTCATAGTTGACCACTGCAGAATGTTGCTGTTACTTGTGTACAATGTTTCTCTTGGTTCTGCTCATTTTACTCATCATCAGGTTATGTAGAGTTTCCAGATTTTTCTGAAATCGACCTGCTCATCATTTATTCTAGCACAATAGTATTCTATTACATTCATATATCACAAACTTGTTCTGCCATTCTCCAATTGATGACCATCCCTCAATTTCCAAGAAACACCTAAATAGGATCACAAAGAATCAAACAAATGAATAACAACAAAAATAAATCTTTTTCTATGTTTGCACATGGTTTATGTTTGGAATTGATTATTCTTTGAATGTGATAGGATTTACTTGTAAATTCATCTTTATCTGGTCCAGGGTTATGTTTTATATCCCAACTTTTGGGGAGTTCATAATTTGTTCATCCTCCCTCCCCACTCCAATTGGGTCATTAAAATTCTCTATTTCTTGTTTCAAATCTTTTAATCTTTCTAAGCTTCAGTTTCTTCATATGCCAAATGAAGATGATAATACTTCTACTTACTACTTTTCAGCATTACTGTAAACAAAATAATCTGTAAACTTTAAAATGTTATATTAATTTGAGATTTGTTTGCTCTATGTTGAGTACTTCTTAAGTGGGATGAATGAATGGCACTCAATATATCAAAGGATCATCAAGATTTAGAGCTAGTTCTTCTAGCTCTTTTTTTTATATCTTTTTTAATAGTTACTAGGCTGGATTTGAGAATAAGAGGTTATAGAGGATGAGGGGAAGATACACTGCTGTAGCAAAATTATTAAAAAAAAAGAGAGAGAGAGAGAGAGAGAGAGAGAGAGAGAGAGAGAGAGAGAGAGAGAGAGAGAGAGAGAGAGAGAGAGAGAGAGAGAGGAGAAGGAAGATCCAACCATTCTGGTGAGCAATTTGGAACTATGTCCAAAGGGCTATCAAACTATGCACCACCCCTTTGATCTAACAGTATCTCTACTGGGATTGTATCCCAAAGAGATCATAAAAAAGGGAAAAGGACCTACATTTGACAAGGAATTGGAAACTGAGTGGATTCCCATCAGTTGAGGAATAGCTGAATAAATATTGTCTATGAATATAATGGAATATTACTCTTTTACAAGAAAGAAATCAGCAGGATGATTTCAGAAAGGCCTGGAGAAACTTACATGAACTGATGCTAAGTAAAGTGAGTGTAACCAAGAAAACATTGTATACAGCAACAACAATATTATGTGATGATCAATAGTGATGGACTTGGCTCTTTTTCATCAGTGAGGTAATTTGGCCCAATTCCAATAGACATGTGATGAAGAGAATGATCTGAATCCAGAAAGAGGATTGTAGGGACTGAATGTGGATCACAACATAGTTTTTTCACCTTTTTGCTTTTTGTTTTCTTCTCATTTTTCCTCTTTTTGATCTGATTTTTCTTGTATAGCATGATAAATATGGAAATATATTTAGAAGAATTATACATGTTTTAACTTATATTGGATTACATGATGTCGAGAAGAGGGAGTGAGGCGTCAAGGAAGAAGAAAAATTTGGAACACAAGGTTTTGCAAAGATAAATACTGAAAATTATCTTTGTATATATATTGAGAATAAAAAGTAATTATTTTTATAAATAAATAAATAAAAGAAGGAAGGAAAGAATAAAAGCAAAAGGATCCTGTTATTTAGGCATTGCCCTTGCAAACATTCTTAAGGATGCAAAGATCTTCTATTCCTTAGGGAAAGCACCACACATCCGCTATGTGGTGTTTTGGGAAGCTGCTTTTTTTCCCATGCTTGGAGCCTCCTTGTTGGGGTAAAGGTCTGAATTTTGCATAAATATTTACCATATCTCATTCTGACTAACATTGCCTCCTCACAGTTAGTAAAAAGGAAACCTTTTCTTGTAAAGCCTGAAATTTTTACTGTTATTAATATGACTACTTTGAAGAATGTCCTATAATCTCATGAGGGTTGAAGAAAATTGTGGGGGGAAGGGTATTGTATTAGAGGATTAATAAAGCCAAAGTCCATGGAAAATTTAATTATTTTCAGTATAAAGAAATTTATGTATGTACTTATTATAACAGAATAACATTTTTTATTTAAATAGAACTCTATAGTTAGAATTTCAACTTAAAGTAATATGTTTCAAATTTGATACCTCACCATAATAACTTTAAGATAGGCAAGGTTTTTTTACATGTAAAAAAACTGAAAATCAGGAAGGTTAAATGAACACTAGTGGTGATAAGAATATTAGAACAGAACATAGTTGACTTGAATTCCAATCCCAAAGTTTGTCATTAACTCTGCCATTAATTCTAGTTCTTTGCCACTACAAGAATTTTTCATAAATCACAAACTCTCTAAATTTCAGTTTACTCACATCTACAATGAAATGGTTGGGTTAGTTACTCTCTTAAATCCTTTTCAGCATAAGTTTTGATTACTGTGGCACTTGCTTATAATCACAAAACTAGAAAGCAGAAGAGTCAGAATTTGAGTCCAAGTCTTCAGTGAGTCTAGTGATTTTTTATTATCAATCAGTAAGCAAATGAAGAATCTACTATGTGGTAACTGGTTCTGTGTTAATGAATATTGAGAAAAACTAAACTGCTACTGCCCACAAAAATTCTATTGGAGACAACAATGATTTACACATTTTTTTTTTTACATATGATTATATGTAAAATAAGAAATTAGAGGATGATACTGGCAGCTTGGTAGAGGATCAGAAAAGACTTTATGTTGAAAGTGATGCTTGAACTAAGGTTTAAAGGAAGCAAGGAATTAAGCATAACTGAGAGTGTCCCAGGCATCAGGGACAACTAGTACAAAAAGCAGAGATGGTAGATATAATAACATTATATGCAACAAATAAGAAAGCCAGTCTGAATAGACCATGGGCTGCTGGGAGGAGTCTAATATATAATAACAGTAGAAAATTATTGAGGTCAACTTGCAAGGGGTTTTGAAGCTTAATGAGAGCTTTTGTTCAATTACTGGAATTTACTAAATTGAGGAGTGACACAGTCAGATTTAATTTCAAGAAAATTACCTTAGCAGCTATGTAGGAAATGAACTGGAGTGGAGAGAGACTAGGCTAGGAGACCAGTTAGGAGGTCATTCAATAATCCAAATGAGGAAATGAGGACTTGAGGTAGTGAGGTGACAATATGCATAAAGAGAAAGGGACATTTTGACAAATGCTGTAGAAAAAGAAACAAGATGTGGAACTGATTGTATATTTGTGGTGAAAGATGAAGAATCTAATATAATGAGGATATGAACTTGGATAACAGGAAGGATAACAATATCCTTAACTACAGAAATTCAGAAAAGAGTTGAGTTCTAGAGGATTACAAGTTCACATTTCAAAATTCATTAGACTGGGATGAATGAAATGTTTTACAAATTTTCTGCTAATGATATCCACATTTTATTAAATTCTTCTTCCCCTTCTGTAGTGTTCTAGTTAGTTTTCTAGAAGTCTCTGGACCAGCCTTCATCTTCCGAAATATGTCTTGGTTTCCTTGGGGGAGACAGGAGGACCACCATCATGGTCTCTGTCTTGCTCCAGCCTCCAGTCCTCTATCTTCCGAGTCTGTTCCAGTCCCCCATGATGGTGGGAGATAGAATCAATGTCTTAGTCCGAGGGCTTGTACTCCAGCCTCCAATCACCACAAAGGTGGGAGATGGAATAAATGTCTCTGGCTGAGTTTGTCCTAGCTTATATACTCTATTAAAATTACATCATCATAGGTGTGAACCTTGTAGAATAGGTGTCAATCTTATAGAACTATATTAAGTACTATGTACATATAGTGAGCTACAACTATTAATCGCCATGCTAAACTAGTTAACCATTGTCTTGTCAATTCCACTGAGTTAACACCTTTCTCCAGAATTCTGGTCTATTAAACCCTTCCTTTTAACCAAAACAGAAAACTGTGTGTATCCCCCACTTTTAATAATTTATCCAGATAATTTCATTAGCTCAAATCATGTGCAAATAAATTCATGCACTAAAATTTTATAAAATATATCAAACATATAACAAAAATAGTATGTAGAAATTTAAATAATGGCATTCATTCTTTAAATTTTTCATATTTATAATTTATAAAGATAGTAACCATTATCCTATTATTAACATGAGTGGACTTATTTTTAGCACAAAGTTTCTTAAAATGTGACTCATCAATCATATTGATATCCGTAATTCTTTTTCAACCACTAATTAAGAGAACTTTGTCTTTTTAATAACTGCAACTTCTGTACTTCATAAAGAAAATATCTTTTTTATTCACTTATCAGCACAGCTGAAACAAGATTTTCTCATTCAAATTCCTGTTTCAAAAAATCAACAAGCACTTATTAAAAGCCTACTGCATGACACAAGTTGTATTAAATGATAGGGATACAAAGAAAGGTAAAAAACAGTCTTGCTCTTAAGAAGTCTATGGCCTCCATTCTCCAATTAATAAGTGGTCAAAGTATATGAAAAGACAATTTTCAGATGATGAAACTAAAACTATTTCCACTCATGTGAAAATTTTCCAAATCACTATTGATCAGAGAAATGCAAAAAGACAACTCTGAGATACCACTACACACCTGTCAGATTGTCTAAGATGACAGGAACAAATAATGATGAATGTTGGAGGGGATGTGGGAAAACTGGGACACTGCATTGGTGGAGTTGTGAAAGAATCCAACCATTCTGGAGAGCAATTTGGAACTATGCCCAAAAAGTTATCAAACTATGCATACCCTTTGATCCAGCAGTGTTACTACTGGGCTTATATCCCAAAGAGATACTAAAGAAGGGAAAGGGACCTGCATGTGCCAAAATGTTTGTGGCAGCCCTTTTTGTAGTGGCTAGAAACTGGAAAATGAATGGATGTCCATCAATTGGAGAATGGTTGGGTAAATTATGGTATATGAATGTTATGGAATATTATTGCTCTGTAAGAATTGACCAGCGATGAATACAGAGAGGCTTGGACTTACATGAACTGATGCTGAGAACCAGAAGATCACTATACACTTCAAAAACAATACTCTATGAAGATAGATTCTGATGGAAGTGGATATCTTCAACATAAAGAAGATCCAACTTACTTCCAGTTGATCAATGATGGACAGAAACAGCTGAACCCAGAGAAGGAATACTGGGAATTGAATGTAAACTGTTAGCATTACTGTCTTTCTACCCAGGTTACCTAATACCTTCGGAATCCAAGGGGAGGAGTAGAGGGAGGGAGGGGAAAACTTGGAAAAATGAATAAAAAAAACAACAATACTGTATGAGGATGAGTATTCTGATAGAAGTGGTTATCTTCAACAATGAGAGGATCCAAATCAGTTCCAACTGATCAATAATGAACAGAATCAGCTACACCCAGAAAAGGAACACTGGGAAATGAGTGTAAACTGTTTGCATTTTTGTTTTTCTTCCCACGTTATTTTTGCCTTCTAAATACAATTCTTCCAGTGCAACAAGAGAACTGTTAGGTTCTGCACACATATTGTACTTAGGATATACTACAACATATTTAACATGTATAAAACTGCCTGCCATCTAGGGGAGGGGGTGAAAGGAGGGAGGGAAGAGAAAAATCGGAACAGAAGTGAGTGCTAGGGATAATGTTATAAAAAATTACCCATGCATATGTTCTGTCAATAAAAAGTTATTAAAAAAAAAAAAAAAAAAGAAGTCTATGGCCTCAAAGAGAAGACAATATACAAAGAAGCACTTACAAA
This sequence comes from Sminthopsis crassicaudata, assembly GCF_048593235.1. Classification (NCBI taxonomy): domain Eukaryota; kingdom Metazoa; phylum Chordata; class Mammalia; order Dasyuromorphia; family Dasyuridae; genus Sminthopsis; species Sminthopsis crassicaudata. The sequence continues at coordinate 397,918,615 of NC_133619.1, read as the reverse complement.
CAAGATATAAACAGGATAAAATGGAGACAATCAAACAAGAGAAGATTAGCATTAAGGTGGGGTCATGAAAAACTTCTTACAGAAGGTAGGATTTTAATGAAGCCAGGAGGGAAAAATGAATAAAAAAAAATTTTTAAGCAAGAGAGACGCTCACTGAAAAGGGAAGAAATCAGGAGATAGCTTTGTGTGCAAGGATAAGTAAGAAAATCAGTGTCAGTGGATTACTGGGTATGTATAGGGGTACAAGGTATATAATAAGGCTAGAAAGACAAGATAGGGCCAGATTATGAAATACTTTAAAAGCCAAACAAAGGATTTCATTATTTGTTCTCTGAAGTTAGAAGTCACTGTAGTTGATTGAACTGGGGGATGATGTAGTCACACTTGAGCTTTAAGATCAATTTGACAACTGGGCCTTTCTACCCACCAGTAAGCTAATACAATAATCCAGGAATAAGGTAATGAGGTTCCACACGAGGGTAGTGGTAGTATCAGAGGGGAGAAGGGAAGTACACTAGAGAGATCATGAATCAATAAGATTTGAGAATAGATTAAATATGGAAAGCAATAAAAGTGAGAAATCAAAGATTGCACCTAGGATTTATGACTAGGACAATTATGGGAGTATACATGAAAGTAATAAGAAAGTTTAAAAAAAAAAAAAAAAAGATGAGGATTCAGCAAGAAAGATAAAGGATTCAATTTTGGACGTGTGGATTTTAAGATGTTAGTAGTACAACCAACTAAAAACTTCCAAAAGGCAACAAATATGAAATTGAAGGTCAGGAAAAAGGTTAGGACTGGATATGAAATCTGAGAATCACTATCATTTTCTTGTTCACCTATGCCAGTTGTATCCAACTCTTTGTGACCCCATTTGGGATTTTCTTGACAAAGATACTAGAGTGGTTTATCATTCCTTTCTTCAAATCATTATACAAATGAAAAACCTGAGGCAAACAAGATTAAGTGACTTGTCCAGGGTCATACAGCTAAATAAGTGCCTGAAAAAGATCTGAATTTAGGAAAATGAGTCTTCCTAACTCCAGGCCTAGTGCTCTATCCAATAAGCCACCTAGCTGCCCAAATTACTGTATATATAACTGAAAACTTCTATGATATCAAGTAGACCGAAGTGAGCAGAATCAGAACAATTTATTACAATTGTAAGTGCATTATAAAAACACTGATCAATTAAGAGATCAAACATATAAGAGAACTGAAAATGAATCATAATGCCCATGTTTCTTAACAGAAAGATGAGGTGGGATTTTTTTTTTCCATTTGTTTGTATGTATGTTTTAATGAATAGGTTTTTTTTTTAAGCATACCTTATTATTAATAAGTATCAAAGCCAGGATTCAAATTCACATCTTCTTCCTCCAAGTTCAGAATACTTACTACACCAAACTGCAAGCTTATAAGCTTTACAGAAGTAAAATGTTAATTTTTATTACATAAATCAGGATATAGCTGATTTCTTTCCATGTATTTTGTATCTTAGTTGCTCCTTTAAATAGAACTGTAAGCTTTTTTTAGTCCAAAAAGGTTACATGTCAGCTAAGAGACATTTTAATTTTTATCCTTTATCGCAATGTGAAAATTAAAACACTATTACAGAGACAGCTAGTTGGTATAGTGGATAGAGCACCAGCCCTGAAATCAGGAGGACCTGATTTCAAATCTGGCCTCAGATATTTAACACTTCCTAGCTGTGTGACACTGGACAAGTCACTTAATCCCAATTGCCTCAGAAAAAAATAATTGACACACATCCTCATGCTTTATATTGTGAGGAATAGAATATGTTGTAGTATTAAACCAATACTGATTACTGTATTCTATTTGAATTTTAATTTGAAACCTTTATAAATAGAATATTGTCAATTTCTTCAATGATACTTGGGAACATCTGAATCACTATTAAAAAACCTGAATTTAAATTTTAGATTTGGACACTCACTAGAAGAATGGCCATGGGCAAAGCAAATAACTCTGTGCTTAAAAGTTTCATGACCTGTAAAATGAGGATAATGCTTGAACATTCTCTAGTTCAAATTGGTATGAAAATGCCTTGAAGACTTTAAAACACTATAGAAATGTTACCAGAACTGAAATGACATGTTAAAATTGGGGAATATGGGGTTTATGGTCATCACCATTTTTTAATACTTGTAATTAATTTTTATCTTTCAAGTTTTACAAATATATATATATATATATATATATACACACATATATATATATATACACATACATATATATAAATTAACTTATTCTTCCTTTTACCTTTTCCCCTTACCCCTACAATCAAATATATGAAACAAAAAACTGAAAAACTGTCAGTCACAACAAATTCCTACATTAGCCATATCTGAAAACATATCTCTCTTTCTGCACTTTAAATTTATTCCCCACAAGTATCCTTAGTTCACTATTTTGGGCTTCCAAAAAACAAAATAAAGCAAAACAAAAACCTATTAACAATAGCTTTATAAATATAAACTCTTTTGCTCTTTCTTTGGATTTTTTTGAGGTACAGAGCAAGTGGGGGTATTACTGAGCTAAGAGGTACTCACAATTTAGTAACTTTTTAAGTATAGTTTCAAATTGTTGGACTAAGAACCAACACAATTCTAACAGCAGTATATATATGCATACCTGTTTTCCCAAAGGGCCTTTAACATGATCTATCATTTCCCTCTTTTGACTGCTATTTTTGCCAAGCTGATAGGCATGATATAGAATATAAAAGTTACTTTAATTTGAACTTATGTGACAGAGCATTTTTTTAATGTGATTATTGATAGCTTAGACTTTTAAAACTGTCTATTCAGGGATAGCAAAGTGGCACAGTGGACATAGAGTACCAGCTCTGAAGTCAGGAGGACCTGAGTTCAAATCTGGCCTCAGATATTTAACACTTCCTAGTTGTGTGACCCTGGGCAAGTCACTTAACCCCAATTGCCTCAGGAAAAAAAATTGTCTATTCATTTTCTTTCACTATCTATCTACTGGGAAATGGCTCTCTGTCCTATAAATTTGCATTGGTTCCTTGTATATCAGGAAAATTAGCATTCATCAGATATAGTTATTGAAAAGATTTTCTCATTTACTTGTTCCCCTACTAATTTTTATCAACTAAGATGCTTCTGGAAAAACTAAATTTTATGTAATCAAAATTGCTTATTTTATCTTATATGATTCTATCACATGTTCAGTCTCAAAACACTTCCTTTCCCTAAAGCTATTCTACTCTATTTGGCTTCTTATATGCTGTGCTTAGTCCCATTCTTTTTTTTGCTGAGGCAATTAGGGTTAAGTGACTTACTCAAGGTCATACAGCTAGGAAGTGTTAAGTGTCTGAAGCCAAATTTGAACTCAGGTCCTCCTGAATTCAGGGCTGGTGCTCTACCCACTGCGCCACCTAGCTATCCCTGTCCTATTCATTTTTAAAACATTACCAAATTGTTTTAATGATTGCTGTTTTGTGGTAGTTTGAAAACACGTGTTGATAAAGCCTCTTCTTACTTTTTTTTCATATTACTATTGAAATTTCTGACCTTTGTACTCCTCTATATGAATTTCATTATTATTTTTTCCAATTCTGTAAAATATTCTTTTGGAAGTTTGCTACAGCATTGAATAATTAATTGAGATAGTATTGTCATTTTTATAATACTGGCTTGATTTATTCATGAACTTATTTTTATTTCTGTAGCACATTTTATAGTTATATTTATATAGTTCCTGTATATTGAATATTTTAAAATATACTTCCAGGTATTTTGTAGCTTCTGTAGTTATTTTGAACGGAATTACTTTTCTTCACTCTTCTTGCTAGGTTCTGTTGAATATATTTATACCTATATTTCCATATACACATACATATATATGTGTATGAATGCTGATTTATATTGATTTATCTTTTAAAATTATACTAATAAAGTTACCTTTTAATAGACTCAAAATCTCTAAATATGCCATCAAAATTACCTACAAAAAAGGATGATTTGGGGGGGTTGTCATGCTTATTCTCTCAATTTATCTTTCTTGCCTTATTGCCATAGTTAGTATTTCTAGTACTATGCCAAAGAGTAGTGATGATAAAGAACAGCCTTGTTTTACCTCCAATATTAATGGAAAGGCTTCTAACATTTCTCTATTATATAATAACATTTACTTCTACTTTTAGAAAAATGCAATTTAAAACTTAAAGAAAGTTCCATTTATTCCTATTATTTCAACAGTTTTAGTAGAAATCAGTATTGAATTTTGTCAAAAGTATTTTAACATCTAATGATATAATCATGGTTTTATTTACATTATCATGATTTAATATATTTATACTTTATCAAGTCAATCCTGCATTCCTGGCATAAATTCAACTTTATCATAGTATATAATCTTTCTAATATGTTTTTATGACTTAATTGTTAATATTTAAAGTTTAAAAAACCCAATGTTCATTAAAGATATTTCTATTTAGTTGTGTTTTGCTGCTTTCTCTCTCCCTGGTTATGGATCATGGACATTATTTGATTCACAGAGATTGGAAAAATATCTTCTTTTATTATTATTAGATTTATAGAGTAACCGAATGAACTGTTCTATGATTGATAGAATTAATTTGTGAATCCATCTGGTCCTGGAGTTTTGTTTTGCTTTGCTTTCAGAGTTTATTCATAGATGATTCAAATTCTTTTTGTGATACTGGCTCATTTAAAGTTTCTTTCTTTTGTTAAATTATGCATTTTATATTTTTAAAGTATGTATGTATTTCCTATAAGTTTTCAGTTTTTTTTTTAGCAATTCTAATAGTTCCTAATAGCAGTTTATTTTTTCTTCAATTTCAGTTATCCTTTTTCATTTCTGATATGAACAATGTGGTTTTCCTTTTTTTTTTTAATCAACTTAGACAATTTTATATATTAGTATTTAAAAAAAGTCTTAATTTTATTTATCAATTTCAATGATCTTTTTTACTTTCAATTAATCAATCTTTTCATTTTTGGAATCTACTTTGTTATTTAGTTTGGGGTCTCTGATATATTGTTTATACTTTTTAACTGCATGCCCAATTCACTGAATTTTTCTTTTTTTTTCTTTTGCTGATAAAAGCTTTCAGAAACACAGATTTTCTCTTCAGTATTATGTCCTCTAACCATGAAGATCCTCTTTCTTGAACTTTCTTCTCTTGTCCCCTTGAACTATTTTGCTTGGTACTTTCATCAGTTCCCATGGATCTAATTATCATATCTATACCAATGATTTTTAGATCTATTTATCTATCTTGAACTAGCTGGATTCCATAAGTTTTAATATGTTGCTTCATTATTATCATTGTCTTTGATAAAATGAAATTTCCATTGTTTACATAATTTTTCTTTGCCCTATCAGTTCTTGAGAATCATGTATATCTTAAGAGGCATATCTGATTAAGTTGGAGGCTAGGGGGAACATTTTAATAAAAATCATTCAATAATCATTTCCTCTTAAAATGACCTAATTAGGAATTCTCAAACTCTATGTTCACAATTTTTACTATTTCATTTGGCTATGCAAACACATTTATTACCAGTTTATTTCTTTTGCATGAATCGTAAGATCATAAATTGAAAACCATAAAGAATCTGAAATTTTCTTTAGTTCAACCATAGATTAAAAGTTAGCCATTTGATCAACAAATGTAATTAATCACATGGAAATCAAGGAAAACAAATATCATCTTCATTAACTAAACATGCAAAGAGACCATGTATGAGGCAGTGTTTGACAAGATTATAGCTAACAATAACAAGATTTGAAAGATTACACTTCCATCCAAAATGTTTAAACCCCCATTTCAACTCCTACAACACCCCAATGAAAAGAAGTCAAGGAGCATAGAGGGAATATTTTTAACAGCTAAGCTACCTTAAAATTGTAAAAGTTTGTCCATAACTTAAGATATGTTTTTTTCCCCCAATTAAATTTTCATTAAATATCTACAATGTACTATACACCATCCTGGTTACAAAGGCAAAAAAATTTTACCCTGCCCTCAAGGCAGAGTACATTAATATTAATCATAATTACCAACTTCTATTTTCTCACAAGTAAGTGATTTTATAGAATGCATTTTTAGTTAATTGTAATACATAATTATCAAAGTGTAGCAGGGGTCTTCTCTCTTGAAACATGCTCAGAGATATAATTCCTGGTCCTAGTGATCACATTTGATGTTTGCTTCCAGCAATATGGTAGCCCAGGGCTCTAAAGACTTGCCATTTTGGTATGATGTAGGAAACTCTGAGTAGTCCTTAATGTTCTCTTTCTTCCATGACCAATAAGAATAGAAGGAGATTAGCAAGAATGGGGTATCAGTTTAAAGAAAGGACAACTTCCAAATTGGCCTCTCTACTTTGACTTTCTTCCATGGCAAATAGTGCACTCTTTGTTTTGACTCTACCATTTGGGGGTGGAAGGTGGGAGTAGGGAACAAGAAGCATGGGGCAGGGAGATGGAATAACTAAATTATTTATCATATATGCAAAAGTATATTCAGGGAAAAGCTGACTATTTTCTAAACAGAAACAACCCACAGGACATTTAATGATCATTCAATTACTCTACATTATTCTTCGTTTTAAAAGAAATGTTACTTTCATGGCTAAGTTTTTTCTTTCTTTTTTTTTTTTTTAAAGCAAGCATTCATTATTTCTCCTTCCCACTATCCTCCCAAACTGGGCAATTTTAAAAATAAAGAAAAGGAAAGAGAAAACACTTATAACAAATATGCAGAGTCAAACAAACAAACAAAAAATTCCTATGTTGGCTATATCAAAACTGTATGCTTCGTTATGAATTTTAAGTCCATTAAATCAAAAACAGGAGGTAGATAGCAAATTTCATTTTTGATCTTTTGGCTTTGTAGCTTATCATTGCATTAGAGTTCCATGTTTTTTTTTTGTTTTTTGTTTTTTTTTTTAAATGTGGTCATTGCGATCAATTCTGATAATGTTCCAATTCCAATGAACTTGTGAGGAAGAAAGCTATCTACACCCAGAGGGAGGACTGTGGAAATTGAATATGGATCACAACATAACATTCTCATTCTTTTTTGCTATATTCCAATTATATATATTGGATTTAACATATATTTTAACATGAATAACATATATTGGATTGCTTGCCATCTAGGGGAAGGGGTGGGAGGAAAGAGGGGAAAATTTGAAATGTAAAGCTATAATTGAAAAAATTATCCATGTATATGTTTTGAAAATAAGAAGTTTTAAAAATAAAATAAAAAATTGTCATTGTAAAAATTTTTCTTCTAGTTTTGCTCATTTTGCTTTGCATCATTTCAGAAATTTTTCCCATTTACTTGGAAATTGTTCATTTGTTACTTCTTATGGCCCAATAATAATCCATTGCCTTCACAAAATGTGTTTACTTTTCCCTAAGGGATACTATCCCACACTTTAAAAATTGCTTCAAATGTTTAACTTTGGCAAGGAAAATAATCTTTTTTAAATACAGCTAGAATACTACATTCAGTCCAATAATCATAATTAGCTTCAGCCGTACAGCTTTTTTTTTTTTTTTAACAATTTTCATTTCTGGAGGTATGATTTAATTCCCATTGAGATTGCATGGTGTAAAGCTTCTAATACATTGTGTAGAAAATCCCAGCCATGTAAATCTTCTAAACTTGTACACTTATCAGAAATCACTAACCTCCTAACATAGAAGCAATATCTAAATGACACAATTTTTCCACTGCACCAATACAGTAAACTATTATCCTGACGAAGGTAGTCATAATCTGAGTATCTCAAAAGGATTAAGTTTTTTTTTTTTCTTCTAATGAAACAGGAACAAAGTCAATAAGTAGTAATTTAATAATTGAAAATTTCTATAAAGAAAATTAGGGCAAGTGGTTCAGGAAACTATATAGTATAGCAACATCATAATAATTCACTTTTTAAAAGGGGAGAATTCTTTATTTAGAAGCAAATTGTATTGGAAACATTTTCTACTGTATTTTCTGTTCAGATTCTGAAGTAGGATAAATAATATAATTGAACTAAACAAAGTAAAAAAACTGAAGTTATTTAGATGTCAGTGAAAGTAGATTTAATGTAAATATCTCTAAATCTAATAAAAGAGATAGTTAATTACAAATTTAATGACAATCTGGTCCAGTCCTATATCATCTAGCACAAATCATTACATTCATAGGATTTAAAATAAATTTAAAGTACATTATAATTCTAATTTATATTTTAATTGGCTGCATGTCCTCTATCTATGCCACTGTTATCTATCATATTATCAATAAAGGAAAAAGATAATGTTTAATTTTTTTGATACAAGATCTTTCATGGAACTAATTATTTGATAAATGTTTTAACTGATAAGCCTAATTGTTTTGGGGAAATGGTAGTTCTATAAAAGTCTAGCTCTAAAAAAACAAGATCTAGCTCTAATCACCTTTTCCAAGATTATCCATCAAAGATGGTTAATTAATTATAAGGAAGAATGGAAAAGTCATCTAAGCAGCCAAAATTCAGGTCTTTCAGAGACTCACTCTATAACAATAATACACCCCATCACAGAAAAGAAGGAGAAGGAAGAGCTACTCTACATAGATAGGAAGTGTCTGAGGCCAGATTTGAACTTTGGTCTTCCTGACTTCAGGGCTGATGCTCTATCCACTATACTAAATAGCTGCCTCAAATTAGATTATTTCTTAATCAAAATTTTAAAAGATCTTTTTCACAGTGACATCTTAAAAATCTGTTCTTCTAGAATCATTTCCCTACAAACTAATAGTATAGGTGAATGTGAGATTTTAAAAAGTCATTATAACTTTTTTCTTGAAGGTAAAAATAAATTTCATTGACAGAGGGCTCCCTGCAGCCATTAAGGAGAAAAAGTATGTCCAAAGGGTTTTGATCCAGAAGTGCCTTTACTGGGTCTGTATCCCAAAGAGATCAGGAAAAAAATGTACAAAAATGTTTGTAGCAGCCCTTTCTGTAGTGGTAAGGAATTAGAAACTGAATGGATGCTCATCAATTTGGGAATCAAAATGGGGAATGGGAATACACCACACACAATATGGTGTATGAATCAGGAGGGTAATTTCAGAAAGACCTGGAGAGACTTACATGAACTGATTCTGAGTGAAGTGAGTAGAACCTTTTATTTCCTTCATTCCATTAGAGGCTCATTGAGAACTGGAAACTGCTGGAAGAAAATCAAATCTATAGCAATGTTATATTTTTTCACAGTTAATTACCTACTTCTGCTTCAGTCTTTCCCCAAAAATGTATTTGTATATTAAAAGGAAGGAAAATACAAAATGAAATCAAAACATGTTTTTGTATATCAAATCCCAGAATGCAATACATTAACTTCCTTCTCCTACCATACACCTTTCAGTCAAAAGAAATATGACCTCAAGCTATTAGAAAGTGATAATCAATAGGTATTCTCTCCTTCATTGACAAACTTCATCCCCAAATCTGACAATTATAGGATCAATTTAAGCTCTCTTCCACTTTCACTCTCTAAGTGTAAGAATCAAAAAGGCTGAAAAAGTCAAAAATGGACATTAATAATGGAGACATATGAGAAAAGAAAAACTTACAAAAAATTAGCCTAATTTTTCAGATTCCTAAAATCAAGTAGAATCTGCAATCAGCAAAATACATGCTCTGAAAATAAAAGTGTTAGTAAACATAAAAGAAAACTTTCTCAATATGACTTTAGTAGAATTCCAGTTAAACAAGCACAGAACCTTGCTTTAAGGCAGTTAAACCCAGTGAACAAGTCTCAACCAGTGCTTACTCTACTATAGACAAAGCACCTATTTCATAAAATGAGCCCATCTAGAATTAAATCTCATGAAGTACGTACAAAAATTAAAAGAAGGATTGGATAGATGGCTGGGGATTTCTGGCCAGAAGAGCAGAAATGACCACCTTAAAGCATCTTATGAACATTAATTTAAACTTCCTATCACTGAAAAGGTATTATACAAATGACTATCTATCCTTTCACTAGAGAATACTAAATGTTCTTTTAGCAACACTTCCCCTGAATAGGTCTTGACCAAAGAGCTAATAAAACAGGAAATAAGTTGATAGTGCATATGCCACCAACAATCACTGAAAAGATCAGACCTTCACCCACAAGAACCACTTCCTCTAAGCAAACCACAGAGACTGTACAAAACAAACCACAATGTATCAACGTATGTCTCTAACACAGTCTGATTGTCAATTTAAAGCTTATGGTAAAATCTGTAAGAACACCTTCACAGGATTTTCTAGGTGCATTTCAGGATCTGAACTCTCTACACCCCTTCCAGATATTACAAAATATATAGCACTTTCATGTCTTTATTAACTCCATTAAAGCAGTATATTGTCATCTGGATCACAATCTCAGTCACCTCTTCACTCTATCCCACCCTTTATTCCAATCAATTGACAATGATAAATCTATCTCTGAACCATCTCTTGAACATTCCTTCATTTTTCACCTCTCCCATTGAGATACTCATGATCTCTTACCTAAAATCTATCAATAGCTTCATAATTAAACTATATTTTCCTGCACTTTTTCCCTTTTCCAATCAATTCTGCAGAACTACTGTGTGCAGAGTATCCAAAATAATATTCCTAAAGCACAGATTGAATTAATTGCTCTACTTAAGAATCTTCCCTGATGAAAACTATCTTTGCAACTACTTGAAAAAATAAAATACCATTAAAAATGGAGGAAAAAAAAAACTTCACTGAATTCTTACAGGTTGTAAAAGAAAACTTCTCAGCTTGGCATTTAAATTCAGCTTTTTTTTTCATCCTTAATTCACATTATTCCTCCCTCCCACCACTTTAGTCCAACTAACCTACTGAATATTCCCCAAACTCAACATATCATATCCCAATTTCATGCCTTTCTTTATACAGGTTGCCTCCAATGTCTAGAAAGTACTCTACATTACCTCGACCTCATATTTTTTAACTTCCCAAGGTTTAACTCAGGAACCATTTTATTTCCTAAGAGAGCCTTTCCTATTTCTCCCTTGGTTGTTATAGTGTTCACTCCTTTCTTAAATTACCTTATATTCACTTATCTCTATATATGTGGTACCCTGCAGAAGAATGTTAGCTACCTGAAGGCAATAACTAATTTATGTCTTGTCTTTGTCTTCCCATTACTAGACTGGTGGCTTGTACACAGTAGTTGCTTAATAAAGGCTCGGGTTGAATTCTTTCCATTCTAATAAAAATACTAAATTGTGCCAAAATATAATTCTACAACTAATCAATCTAGGGAAGATCTAAAAAAGCCCTACTCTAAAAGCAAGTTTTAAATGTGATCACCACAATGACTCCCCAAACACCAAGATTCAGAGTAATCATCAGTATTTTTGTCTTAAAACTGCTTTCTTAAATGACTACAATAAATCTTAAGACTTCAAAAGAAAAATAAACTGAAACTGGGAAACTAATTGTCTCTAGCATTAACAATGCTAGTTTATTTTAAATCCTTCCAATTCCCTTATAGACATGTTAGTTACTCACAGTCTCAAGACAGGAAAACTAATTTTTGACTGGCCAGTAGATTCTCCAGTCTCTTAATACTGGGAAATCACCCAGGCTGTCATGTGACTATGATCTCAGAAACCAGGACTCAGCATTCAAATTGGTAAAAGATCCTGTTTTGGTATGAATCTGAACTTGGTCAGCTGTACTGGTACATGCTGATACAATGAGGTAAACTTAGTATATTTTCTTTCTTTTATCAAAAGTCAGTGACAGATATTTGAACAGCTTAGGAAAAAGATGAAAACAAATTAAATGATTACTTTCTATACCCTAAAGCATTACTACTATAGGATCAGATAAATTAAGTATGTTTTTAAAGCTATTTGGCTTCATAGATTCTCCTAAAGTTAAAAAACCTATTTCAAAAATCAAATATTCAATATATATGCAGAAAAACAAAATTTCTAGATTTGAAATCTAAAGTCTAAGTAGTTATAAAAAGAGACTGATAAAATACACAATTGCAATATGTTACTTTGATTTAAGTAATCTTTTTATCATTGTAATAACATCTTTGCAACAGTTAGTCTTTGCTTATATGTTGGTAAAGATCTTATGTCCCTTATAATAAGGACATATAATAAGTAACCGTTTAGTAAGCAGCTCCTATTTATTCCACAACAAAAAATTAAGACAAATTATCATTAATAAAAAAACAGTTCACATTTTTATGATACTTTATTAAGGATACTTTGTCTTCATTTTTAATTACTGACTTAGAGTTATTTGTCAAATGAAGCCCAAACATTCTAAATACCAACTCATGGGATACAAAGTTAGATAGTCTCTTGTTTTCATGAATCTTAAAGTATAGCATTACAATAAGACACAACCACATATCCTGTGGTGTAATATTGTAGTTGTCATACTCAAATGTAAAAAAATGTCAGGTCTTGCAGTGATAAAGTAGTATTTGAGCTGGGCCTTAAAAAGTAGAGAGGAACTTGGAGTTGATAGTTCTTCATTCCAAACCTGTCCCCAATCCCTAACACTTAGTAAGATACAACCATTGAGATTCATTTTCTTCAGCTGTTTAAAAAAAAAGCAGAGGAGTTGAGATGAAGATAATACTTGCAGAATTAAAAAGTGACATGATTAATAATTCTTAAGGGAGATTAAAATTAATGTTTAGATTTTTATAAAAAACCTCAACTGGTATACCTAAGTAACAAGGTAGTATAGTGGAGTCAAGACTGAGTTCAAATTCGGTCTCAGACATTTACTTGCTAAAAAAAAACCCTTGGCAAATCATTTAAGCACTCTTATCCTCAGGTTCCTCCTCTGTAAAATGGGGATGATTATATCAGCCTCCTCACAAAGTTGTTTTAAGGATCAAATGAGTTAATCTGTTTAAAGCAAACTTTAAAGCATTATTATTAACAGAATTGTTGCAAAAGCAAAATTGGGAATCACTTCTCTGGAATTCAGCAAAATAAAACAGAGAATATTGTATTCAAAGACTGGGAGGTAGTCTAGATATAATTATTACACACTAAGAAGCTGAAGGGATTGAAACACAGAAAATTTGGTAAAGGATATGACAAGTAAAATGGATGATAACTACTTATATCCCTTAGATAAGTGTAAACACAAAAAGGGAAGAGAACTATTTAGCCTGGTGCAGAAAGTTTAATAAAAGTAACAGAACGAACTTAAAAGTAAAGTCTGGGCTAAGTATCAGGAAAAACTTCCTGACTCAAAGATCAGATTGTAGTTCAGTCTCCTCAGGAAGTGACGGAAGTTTCATCCCCTTGAGATACTTAAAATTAGACCCAACAAGGCACTAAAAAGCATCCTGTTGGGAATTATCCATTTCTGACTTAGAATAAATTTGTTAACTTACTACAGAGAATAAAGAAGGATAAAAAAATAAAGATATATAAATACATATATGAGTGTGTATGTATGTATGTATGTGTGTAGGCAATGTATATGCACCCATATAAATACCACTCCAAGAAAATTGGCCACCATCCTAAAATTAAATATATCTTAAAATAAATACATAAAAATGTAAATATTGAAATATAATATTGATTACAGGCTATATTTTCATTTTACACAATTCAAGAAATAAATATGGCCTGATTTTAACTAAGCCAAATGTAGTTACTTCATTTGATGCTAGAAATTTAAAAAAAATTATAATTAAATTAATTCTAAACACTTTGCTGAAATAAGGATTTCAAATTTTAAACAGAACAAAATATGCTAAGAACATTTCAATCAAAAAAAATATCAAAGTATCTACACTCTGCTATGCTAGATACTAAAAGACACAAAGATAAATAAGATACAATTCCTATCCTCAAGAAGCATAGCAGATAATACTCACTAATAAATGTTTCTTGACTTGACATGACAATCAAATAGGGGGGTTAGAAGAAAGACAGGCATACTCCACATAATTCTGTCATGAAATAAAATCATTATAAACTCATTATAACTCATTGTGCCCCTGTGCAAAGACAAATCAGAAGGTTAGACCCAATGGGACTAAGTGAATTCAACTACCATTAGGTTGAGCCACATTTAAAGTATTGAACCTAACATCTAATATTTATTTTATTTTTTGCTGAGACAACTGGGATTAAGTGATTTGCCCAAGATCACACAGCCAGTTAAGTTTTAAGCATGGGAGGTCAAATTTGAACTCAGGTCCTCCAGACTTCAGGACTGGTGCTCTACCCACTTCACCATCTAGCTGCCCCCAACATTTAACATGGATTGTTGTTGCTGTTTCCATAAATCATACTGGGGTTTTCTTGGCAAAAATAGTGGAGTAGTTTCCTTCTCTAGTGACTTAAAATAGAGGCAAAGTAACTTGCCCAACATCACACAATTAGTAAGAATGTGAAGCCATATTTGAAATCAGTTCTTCCTGACTCCAGACACAGAACTATAACCACTGACTCATCTATAATCACCATCTAACAGCATATACCTATATATATCATTGTTTTAAGGGTTGCTAAGGGGCTCAGTGGATAGAGCACCAGTCTTGAAGTCAGGAGAACCTGAGTTCAAATCTGGCCTCAGACATTTAACACTTCCCAGCTGTGTGACCCTGGACAAGTCCTTTAACCCCAACTGTCTCAAAAAAGGAAAAAAAAATCTTTGTTTCACCAACAAGTCTCCCTATCTCTTGGCTCTAAGTATTCTCTCTGGCTGGAACACACACCTTCTTCCACTCCAACTACTAACCCCCCAGCTTCCATTAAGTCCCAAGTAAAAATGTCATATTCTACTAGAGGCCTTCCCTAAATTTCTCTTAATTTCAGTACTTTCCCTCTTTAAATTATTTCCTATTTACCTTGTATATTGCTTGTTTCATTTACATGTTGCCTCCCCCATTAGATTAGAAATTCCTTAAGGGTTGGGACTCTTTTTGTATCTTCAATGCTTAGCACATGCCTGACACATCATAGGCACTTAATAAATGTTTACTAAATGAATGAAATAGAAAATAATCTAAAGTTTTTAGTTTGAAAATATGATATGTCTAGTCTAAACCTGCCATTTGAAGGAATTGAGTTCCAGAGAAAGCAGTGTGATGAAGTAAGAATAATAATGAATTTGGAATCTAAGGATCCTGCTCTGAATCCTGACTATTGCTGGAAACTGTGTGACTTTTGTCAAGTTGCTTTATCTCTCTTGAGTTTAGTTTCCTTATTTATATGAACAGGGGAATGAAACACATGATGCCTAAGTACACTTCCAGTGATAAAATTCTTTCAGATCTCCCTCTGCAACCCAAATTTCCTTTTACTCATTTTGCATACATTATATATCTAAAAAGGCATCAAGACAAAGTGGATAGAAAAGATGACTCAGGTTCAAGTCTTGCTTCTACCAATACTTGCTATGTTGGGACTAGAACAATGACTTGACTTCTCAGAGCCAGATAACTCTTTATCAAGTTATTTTGTATTGTCATGGAAGTCTCCCTGCTTGGATAATAATCACAGATCTGAAGCGCTCTCTCTTTCTCTTCACACACACACACACACACACACACACACACACACACACACACAAGATTGTTTTTCTCTAATAAACTTCTTGAGGGCAAGGACCAAGTCATTTTTATCTTTAAATTTTGAGAACTTAGCACATTGCTTGACACATTAGCAGGAGCTTATTCAAAGTCTGTTGCACATTGCTTGACACATTAGCAGGAGCTTATTCAAAGCCTGTTGATTGATTTATCCTAAAAGTGATAAAGTTCAAAGATCTTGGTCTTCCCAGGAATCCTAATATAGGATAGCAATAAGATCAGATCATAGAATTGTAATGATAATTTATGCCATGCTAATGATATAACTAGAAAAAATATCAAAATAGAAAAGGCCTTTGCCTGTTTTACAAGTATAAAGCAGCCTCTCCTATAATCACTGAAGCACAATTTCCAAAGTTTGCTTATCCATGATCTATAAATTATATCCTCAAATTTAGCACTTTAAAGTGTTCCAGGAAGCACGGCTTATAAAATATGAGGTCAGTTAACTCAACACCAATGAACCTTTACTTTGTAACTTTTTTTTAAACTTAAAGAATAATAGAGAAGCAGTTAACCATGAAACAAACTTTTGCTGAACACAATGCAATTAAAACTAAAAACCTAGAACTCTACTCTTGGCTTCTCAATGGACTCAGTGGCAGTGGGGAAAAAACATTTAACAATTAGCAATTGCCTTATCCAAAAAAAAAAAAAAAGACAAATTAAAATATAGCATATAGGCGAAATACTTTTGGATCTTTTTGTTTTTAATTCAGTATACAGCATTAGCTTTCTTGAAAGAAAAAATACTTTATGATTAAAAATACAAATGAACATACTGATCTATGGGATCAAATGCCTCACATTTCCTCCACTAAATGACTACTTTGCTCTAAGATTGTCCATATCTTCCCAAATTTACCACTTATCACTTTCAGCATGGTCCCTTTCCAATTCTGCAGAAACAGAAAAGGAGGCAAAGGATGCTAAGAATCACATAGTTTTTAACATTTCTAAACTGGTTATTGGTATTCCAAATATGGTCTCATTTTATCAATTTCTACATTCTCATTATAAACAAAATCAGCAAGAAGGAAAACACTGTTAAATAAAAGGATAGATCTCCTCAGAGAGACAAATAAAAGAGTTGACCAGAAATGGTTTTATCTTGTACTCAAAAATAACAAGAAATATCAGCTCAGTGTTCACATTTGGTTATCTCATATTGCAGTCCTCATGATAAAAAATCTGCAAAATGACCACTATGAAAATAATAGCAGTTTTAAACACCACCATCTGTTAACAGAAAATGAGGGGGATGATGAAACTGTATGCAGACCTCAACCAGATCCTTTATATTGACTCAACATATACTCTGATACTTGGTGAGAAGAGATGAATATGGCAAGAAAACTATTGAAAATTTTAGATTAGTAATTAGAGAGATCAAAGATTTGTAAACTGAAAAGAATTTACTCCTTAATAATATAAATGCTTTCTTAAAAGAAAAGCATCAAAAAGCACAGGTATGCAGAATATCAAATAACACTATACATAAAAATGAAATTGATTATATTTTGCAGAAAATAACTTTCTCTTAATTTATGAATTTATAAATCAACTACCCAAACAAAAACCTAAACATTAATATTTCAAGTCATCAAAAAATTTCCTATACAATTAGATGTTGTAGATGGTTTCTAAAAAGTTTGTTAATGATTATATGATATATTTCCCTTATTCTAATGAAAGATCTTTCCATTGTCTAGCAATCAAAATACATCCCCTTTTAACCACAGATCTCTACGATTTCAGGGATGGCATAAAGTTATTTTAAAGAGACTAAAACAATTAGAATATTTAAGAACCGAGTGATCAGAAAAGCAGTCATCAAAAGTCTCCCAAAAGCAATGTATAGATTCTACCACTTTCCCAATAAAAATTAAGTAAATGAAGAAACTATTATTTGCTAGGACTCACATTAAAAATTGCAATACAAGAAAATCCTCATTAGTAAATGCATTACTTTAATTGCTTTTATTTTTTCCCTATTTCTTCTCAAATATTCTAACTACATAGAAAATAACTATAGCCAATTATCAGAAATGGTATGGATTGCAAGAAAATTCTCATTTTTAGGTTTCAGTTTAATTTGAGTCTGGGATTCCTATTTGTTTTTAAAGAGAAAGAAAAGGGAAGAGAGAATGAATGTATGTGTTAATGTAACCACAAAGTAATAACAGGATACAACAGAGTTCTGGGCATCCAAAGTGGCCAATCAGAGCATGAGCAAAGCTAAAGTCGATCCCAGTCTCAGCACGTCCCTAAGAAGAATAAAACCCTTATCTTGTTCAACCATGTGTCGCTTGCCACAAACTGCAAAACAGCAACGCCCAAAGCCAGCCAGTCTGATTTTAGCTAGGGATAGACAGACTGTGCAGTCAGAAGCACCACAAGGAACATGGACTGATACACAGCTGGTCTGAGTGATTCCACACACACTACAAAACATACCACATACCTCAAATGTGAAAAGACCATAACGAGGTCCATTAGCACTGTAAGTTTGCCAATCACTGAAAACTTAGCTGTCAGACATCAACTATAACATCAGCACTTGTTTGGAGTTGAATAGTAGGAAGGAGGTCACAGTGGGTGGTGCCTAGAGGAAGCTGGGAAGCATTCCCTACTCACTACTTTAAGGATCCTTGGCACAGAAGCAAAACTAAACCAGTACTTCCAGATTTTATCCTCAACACACTGAAATCAGTACTACAAGTCAGATTAAGTCAAAGTTTTGCACAGTTAGAATAGGACAACTATTCACATTATGATGGCTGTTAATAATTAGGTAAAATACAATACCTATATTTAAAACAAAATAGTGAGCAAAAGTACAGTCTTTGGGAGAAAGAATTTGTAACAAAATAACTTAAAAAAAATATGCTGCCTCATTAAATTGCCTACATATTGTCCTCTGAACCTTAAAAAAAAAAATCTTTAAAGATTTTGCCATATTACTTTAAATCAGTGAGCACTATGAACTATCTGAAGAAATTCAAAATCAAATACCAAATACCAAAACTAACTTTAGTATCAATAACTAAAATACAGAAGATTTAAAGTTGCACTTCTCCTGACTTGCAACTTAGTCTAATGCCTACAGGAATCATGTACTTACCTAAATGACAAAGAAAATATATGTTTAAAACTGAAAATAGATGGGCAAAAACAATCCCCACTAATAACATTCAAAAAAGATCACTCTTTGGTTAACTTGTGTGGCATAAGTTGGTGACCATAAGCTCCATTTCTACAAAATTAAACAGTACCAGCAAGAAGGTTAAAAAAAACAAAAAACAAAAAAACCCAAAAAACTACTAATACATTTGTTTCTAATGGGGTTTTTCTGTCTAATAAGTCAAGAGAAAAGATAAGAAATGAATGAGGCAGGAAAACAATTACCTATTCAACCCTTAAAGTAATTCTGAGAAGCAAAACTCCTTGGAAAAAAAAGGGCAACAGAAACAAATTCAGACAGCACAAGAGAAGCATGGTGGCTACTAAAAATTAACAAAAACAAACATTTCATAAACAATAGAATTTCATTTTTAAGAAATGATGCGCTTCAAAAGAACATATGTAGAGTTTTAAAATATCAGTGGAATGCTTTAGGTGAGGGTGCATGTGACATTGTGGAAAGTATCAACAGGAAGAGGAAGTGCAACTTCTGTCTCTGGAGAAGCTGTTTTGGTATGATAATAGAATTTAGTCCTTTTTTAATCAACAAATGAGTCCAGCAATAGGGTGTAACTCTTATAAAGTAATTCAAACACTTTTTGTCAGAGTCCTATTGTTCCACCTAACAGCAAAATAATTTAAAGACAAATAAGCTTTTCTAAATCTGAGGCTTCTTTTATTAAACTTCAGTTTTAGTTTCTTCTTCAACTTTCTTGAGTGGTGTTAAGATTTTCTGGCAGAAAGAAAACTTCCAATTTGGAATTCTGATTCAGAACACAGAAAGAAAAACAAAGCTGGCATATGGAACAAAAATATGCATTACTATATAACAATGTGAAAGGGATCCAAAGTCTTTTAAAAAAAATGATATATGTAAAAATGCCATGAAGTTGAATATGCTTAATTTTTTCCACATCACATTTAAAAGTTTAATTTTCAAAGTTTCAGAGTACTTAAAAGGAATATTTGCTGATTTATGATCTATCTATTTTTAGTGCTAATAATGACAAATACATTATTTTAAACGACATTTTTCTGGGAAATATAACAACCAGAAATAATGGTAATATAACAGCTATGGAATGGTATATATGACAAATACAAATATGATATATACAGAAAGCTTAAAAAAAAAAACAACTCCACCCACAAGCTTTACATAAACATACACAAGATACAAAGTTCCAGGGATCTGTCGAGTTACTTTATAACAACTAAAAACTATAAAGAGCAACATCTTAAAAAGATTCAAGTCAGGATAGAGTGCCGGGTCTGAAGTCAGAAGAGACAGCCACCTGAATTAAAATTTTACCTGAGACACTTCCTACCATGACTCCGGACAAGTCACTTACTCCTGTCTGCCTCGGTTTCTCAACCTAAAAAAAAAATGAGCTGGAGAAGGAAATAGCAAACCATTCCAGCATCTTTGAAAAAACAAAAACAAAACAAAACAAACAAAAAAAAAAAACTCAAAGGGGGTCAGGAAAAGTCGGACACGACTGGGAAACAACTGAACAACAAAAAAGTTCACTAGTCCCAAGTCCCCGTTTAAAGAGCTCACGAACACACTGCCAACAACAGAGCTCTCCACTTTCAGGAACAATCAGAATATAAATCTGCCCCCACCGCTGGGTGACTGATAGCGCCTTGATATTCAGCTCAAGTTGGGCACTGACCTTCACCCAAAGTGACCTCCCTCCGAGGACTGGTGGTCAATAATCCCATTAGGGCCACAAGAACCCCGATCTTACTTTTACCTACGTGTCTCCCAGAGAATCAGGAGTTTCGCTTCACTTTGAAAACTGAAGGTGCGCATCCCTAGTCACATCTCCCACATGAATCCGGCGGGGGACGCGGCGACCGCAGCTTGGAAACATTGAGAAAGCTCCAGACCCCGCTCTCCCCTGGGCCTGTCAACCTCAGCAGGGATGAAACTCGTGGAAGCCGATCACTCCCAAGGACTGAGCAATAAAAGGAGCTTCATACTAACCTGTCCGTGATAGTAGGCTGTGTGCCACTCATTGGGGCCCTTGGCGAGAGGTCTTTTTTTATCCAACTTGCATTTTACAACAACATCCCAGTCCCCACCCCACCCCCAGCAAGCGCTGCTCCGAGAAGGACGCACAAGTCCGACTCCAAACTCCGGCCAGTCATAGGGCATCCACCGGGAGAGAAGGGGAGGACGGGAGGGGATTCTCCGGCGAAAAAGTCTCGGGGGTTGGGGGGCACAAGCTCCGGGCCCGCCGGAAATCCTCGGCACGGGCAAAAAGAGAGGAACCTCGCGTCTTCGCGGGGGCGGCCACGGGGTGGGGGCGACTGGCTCCCCGTCTCCGGGCAGCGGCCGGGTGCTGTGCTCCTCCTGCTCCTCCTCCTCCTCTCGGGGCTCGGGGGCCGCGTCCGGGCTGGGGCCTCTCGGCTCTATCTGGGGCTGCGGACGAGTCGTCGCTGCCGCCACCGCTGCTGCTGTTGCAGCGTCTTCTCGTGGGGCCGTCCCGCGCTGGCTTCGCTCAGCACCGCAGGGTTCGGCTCCTCCATGTCCCCCGGGGCGGGGTTCCGTCCCGTCCCGTCCGCCCGGGGGGAGGGCTGTCCCGGCGGTGGCGGCTGAGGCAGGGGCAGGGGCGCGGGCACTCGCTGAGTCAGTCCGAGAGGGGAGGAGGAGGAGGTGGGAGCTGAGGACTCTCAGCGCCGCGGGCCGCGGGTCCCCATCCCCTGGGAACTGGTTCGGGCTTCTTCCGCACTCCGCTGCGACTCCTCCCCGAAGAGGGGCCTATCCCGGCCCGGCCTGCTAGGAGCGGCGGCGGGGGCTGAAGGGACTCCCCTCAGGGCCGGTTCGCCGGGTCCCGCGGGGTTTCCTCGGGAGCGCGCTTGGGACGGAGGGGGAGGGGAGCGGGGAATGCGCTGGACGCCCGAGGTAAGGCGGCGCGCGGATAGAGGGGGAAGGGGGCAGTCGCGACGCTTCCAGCCCCGCGCACGGGTTCCGGTTCCGGTTCTGTCCTTTCCAGCTCTAAGCTCGTTCTCCCACACTCGTTCTCCTCCCCCGCCCTACTTTTCTCTCTCTTTTGCTTTTTTTCCGGCCTCCTCTCTTACTTCTGGAAACCGCCTCACTTTGGATTCCTCCGCGCGGCATACACATACAAGGGTGCGAGTGCAGCTGCCGCCGCCGCCGCCTCCGCGCACTCGCCCGTGATCCAGTTGTCTCCCCCGCAGGCAGTGTTGTGGACAGAGAAAGGAAAAGTAGTCCCGCGGAAGGGCGGTTAGGTTTTAGCTCCCTGCGCCTGGTAACGGGACTGCGCTCTTTGGCTTCCAGCGCGCCCGTCAGATGAGCTTGTTTTATAGGATATTGACTTTATGGAGTACTGTAACTTTGAACCCGAGAATTAAATCTCACCAGTGGCTTTTGGAGCAAGTCACAAGGCCTTCTGTGCCTCTACTAGCCTCATCTGTAAAATGGGGTTGAGTAGAGTGTTGTTGTACACAGGATGTGGCCCGAGTCCGTCCGAGTCCAGCCGGCCTCGGGGGACTTGAGAACAGATTTGAACCTCCACCGCGGGACAAAAACTTCTTCACTGTGCAGGGGGTGGGCTTGGGCTCCCATCCCCGTGTCTAAGGATCGGTGGTGATGGGGATCATCGGAGGGCTTGTTGGTCACGTAGGAAAAGGCCTGCGCATTGGGCTTAAGAGGGGCAATCGCTAGGTGAGGTCGGGCCGCTCAGTTCGCTATCTGCTCTCTGATCTCTCGGGGCCCTTCCAGCGCTGTATTTTGTGATTTCTTGGTATGTTACCTTTAGCCTACTTCTGCCTGAAAAATAGGGTGTGCTATTTGCAGTCACTGGAGAGAGCGCTGTGCTGTTTTCTTTGCAGGCTTTCCTGGCTCTTTGTGGAAGGAAAAGAAAAGGCATTTTCTGGTATTTTGATCATATTGAAAAATATTTTTTTCTGGAGGTTTTTCCACATACTTCACTGTTATCTATTTATAAATGACGTAAAGTTCAACATGGTAGGAATCTGAGCCAATATACCCGTGTTCTACAAGTCTTCATGTCCAAGTATTCAAAGCTGTGGCTGATCCTTTTGCTGGAAATTCCTCTGTACTCTCCCATTCCGATGCCCACCTGCCCCCACCCTTCCTCTGGGAAGTAGCGACATCCCCCACCTTCCTGGTGAGTGTTTGGTCCCCATCTCCCTATGCACATCACAGAGGATCGGAGGTTTAAGGCTGGAAAGGATCCAGTCCCCTCATTTTGGAGAGGAGGAAAAGAGGACAAAAAGGTGACCTTCCCAAGATAACACAAGCATTAAGGTGGGACTTGAAGCCCGCTTTCAGCCAGGCCATTTAACATGTATTTTATTATGGTTCTGTGTGTATATGTCATCTTCCCCTTCTAGATTGTAAATCCCATGAATACAAGAGTATCCACCCCCAAAAGATTCCATACAGAGTAGAGGGTTTAATAAATTGTCAAATTTGACATGCTTAACCCACTCTAAGTAACCTTGATCGTTGTCTTATTTTCAGTCTTGATGGCTTAATGATTTCAGCTGTTTAAGGAAAATGGAAAATTATCATAATTTTAAAAGTTTTAGGAATTTTAGTTAAAATAATTTCCTTTCCACATTGCTTTCTGTGAATGTCATTCTGCAAGGAGGATCATTATCCTTGAATGCTCTTTGTGCTTGAGCTAAGGGTGACGTAGCATAGGAGGAAAAAATAAAAACAGAGTCCAAAGATGACTCTAATTGCTTGATTTCTGAGATCAGTAAAGAGCCAGCTAATTTTGTAATGTTTATTTTTGGAAAGAAACAGATTTCATGATACAGGTCACTTCAGTTCTAGTGATGTCAGCAGGATATGTTGCCACCTGCTGGAATATCCTAGGATGACACAATTCCAATTTAAGAACTGTCCAGGCAAAATTGCAGTTATTATTATTATTGTTTTTAATAGCTAGAGATCCAGCCATTTCAATCAGCTTTGACTAAGATCCATATCTGGTGCATAAACTCAGCTAATGTATTCTATATACTCATTCAGACTTTCACAATGATAAATTAACTGTACATTCCTTTGACATAATCCTTTTGTTGGATATATCTTATTTATTTCAGTGACTCATTAGGTGGTACATTGTAAAGATGGACTCCTGTCTTCCTTTTGGGATCCTAAAGGTTCTTTTTCCTAGACAATATTTCTGAAAAACTGTTTTCAACGTAATTCTAAACTTATACATCCAGTTATGAATAAAAAAAAAAAAATCATGTTAGAACTAGTAGGATCCTTAGAGATCCTTATTTCACAAGTAGAGAAATAAAGATGAAGTGATACAAAGAGTTAGTGGCAGAACCAAGACTAAAAGTCAGTCCTCCTAACTCCCAGCCCCATGCTCTCTAATTTCTAATTGGTAATAGGCAATGGTAGATAGTGGTGATGTAAGATTAAGATGGTAACTATTCATTGAAGTACTATAAAATCAATCTCTCCCCCCCCCAATTTTTATAGAATAATTGACTTGTTTCTGAGTCACCAATAGCTTATAGAATCATGGAATTCAATTGGAAGGGACCTCCATAGTCACATGAAAAAAGAATCCCCCCTGTAATATCCTCCATAAGAGATCACCCAGCCCTTATTTGAAGACATCCAATGAAAGGAAACCTCCTACTTCCTGAGATAGCCCATTTCACTGTTGGATGGGTCTGATTGTTAGGAAGTTGTTTGTTGTTCTGAGGTTTTTTCTTACATCAAACCTAAATTTGACTCTGCAATTTCCACCCATTGTTCCTAGTATTTCCCTCATGGGCTAAATAGAATGAGACTAATATCTTCCACATTCCTCCTTTCAAACACTTGAAAACAGCTATTATCTCTCCCAAAACAGTTTAAAAAGTAACAGAGATAGCTCCACTTAAGATCATGAATTTACAACTAAAAAGAAAAATAAAGATTATTTAGTCTAGCCTCTTCGATGTAGAGACTGGAAAGATTAGTCACAAAAATCAAGTGAATGGCTCAAGATAGTGAGAGGCAGTGACAGAATTCAAACTCAGATCCTCTAATTTCCTATGCAGCCATCTTTCTGCTTTACTACATTGCTTAAAATTTATTTTTAAATTTTTTTTTAAAAACTTGATTAAAAGAGTGATTTTAGAATCAAATAAACTTGTATCCCTGACATGTTCTGTGTCCCAAAAGAAATATATTGATTTCCACATTGGGAAATGACAATAGTGACCTGACATTAATAGGGCATGTGTTTGAGTTATTCTTTTAGCAGTAGTGGTGCTTTTGCAGTGAGCTCTATAACACATTCTCAGCTGGCTCCCCTTGTGACCAACAGTGCAAAAATGAAACTCAGCTGGCTAAGGACTTGGGGTTCAGACTATGGCCAAGGAACACATGCAAACTTAAGTGATCTCTGCCTAAGGGGATCATCCCTCCACTTTAACCTTGCTTGCTTAACCCCTGACCTAACCTAGCTCAACCTAG